>NW_007729550.1:55369-70666 GCF_000696425.1 Galeopterus variegatus | reverse complement strand
TATATATATATATATATATATATATATATATATGTTCTGGTATTGACTATCATGAAGTTTTCTTTCTGTAATCAATCAGAAACCAGCTCCTGGAAGATAATGTCAAATCAGCTACAGCTGGGAAATTTCTACACTGACCTTCAACAGTCCACCTGGCCAGCCACCAACCCCACCAACCCCCTCATTTATGGGGGCCCACTGAAACTCCAGCTGGACAGAGAATCGGCTTCACACACAATTCTCTCCCACAAGCACTGCATCCTCTGAACTAGCTTCAGTGGCTTACTGAGTCTGCACAAAGAATCTTTGTGCCTTATAGTTACCTTCTGATGTCAGGAGCCAAATTTCACCACATTTTAATACCAAATCTCCACCCCCAAATGAATATGGGACGTATGTTACATGCATGCTTACTGTACAAGCATGACTTCCCTCATAATATTTCACAGAATTCCTCCAAACCTGCTAAATATGTACGTGAAGCTGACCCGCAAGGCATAAAAACCAGTTCCCCGCTCGGTCCTTCAGAAAGCACATGCTGTTTTCCTGGAGGTCACAATTCCTCAGTCTGCAAATTCTCTTTCTTTTTTTTAATTTTCTTTCTTTTTCTCTGGATATAAAGTTTTTCTCTTTTTTTCTTCTTCCATGGATGTCATTGTCTTTTGTTAACAAGACTCATTGAACAAACAATAATTATTATGAATCAAAAGTTATGATATGTGACTTCTACACATTCTGAAGAATACAAATAAAACTTTAAAAATTGTTATATTTCAACCAATGAAATTTCTTTCATAGGATTGTATCTAAAGTTAAACCATGCCATTACATTTAGATGTTTACATAGTTGCCTTATATCTTTTCTGAAGATGGAACATAAATACATTAACAGAGAACTTGTTATAAAGCGTGCTAGATTCATGCTAAATAAGAATTCAGATGTGAAAACAAGAAAATGGCTACTTTGTGTAAGTGGTAAGTAGGGCATCTTTGAATATTTTCCAGTTAGAGAAAACCACATACATGTTCTTAATTGGTTTGTGGCTAATTCTCTTACCACACATATCGAGACCGCAAGTCAAAATGGAAATGTACTTTCAGACTGATATTAACCATAGTTACGAGGTAATTTAATTCTGCTTTTAAAGTCTGTCCCAGAGTAGTACCTAGACCACAAGGCTCTATTTTAGTTGAAGAATCCAGTAATAACGAATGACTACATGTTAAGACTATTTTCACATAAAACTTGTGATACTGTGATATAATAAGAAATATATATTTGGTCTCTGCCTGGTTCCTGGCACACAGCTCCTAAAACCCTTGGAATCTCCATAGTGATGTGCCTTTTTGTATACTGTTAAGACAACTGATGACTGGGGTTTCCTGGATAGCCTCTGGATGGGAACAGATTACCAGAGGAACCAACCACATGATGAGAGGATTGGAACTTTTAGACCCACTCCTCATTCCACCCCCACCTCCAGAGAAGGGAGAGGGGCTGAAGGGTCCTGGAGAAGGCATGGAAGCTTCATGCCCCTTCCCATATCCCTTGCCCTGTGCATCTCTTCCATCCAACTGTTCATCTTTATCCTTCGTGTTAAATAAAAACTATAGGAGGCCATTGCTTTGGTTTAAGCTCTTGTACTAGGCCCCAAAAGACCAGACTAAAAGTCAAAATGGAGTCACTCCTGCTAAATTTCCAGTCACCAACATTTTTAAGTAGTTATCTGACCTGTCCAGAAATCAGGAGAGAGAGATAACAGCCGATTTCCCAAACAGGCCTGTTTAAATCTTCAATTGGCATAAAGGTGAAGTTCCCTCTGCTTTAATCCTTACACAAAAGAGATAGCCTGAAGTAACCTGATGTTAATCAGACAGTTACTTTTCCATTGTCTGACTTCCCGACTCCACCCTACAAGGAAAGTAACTTTGAGATGACCAATCCACTTTTTGTTCTGTGTTTCTGCTTTCTTCAGCATTTTCTGTCTATAAAACCAAACTCCTCTGCTTGGCTCATTACACTTATTCTATTTCACGTGACATGTTGCCCAATTCTAGAATCACAACAAAGTAAATTGAGATCTTTAACTAAATTTGTTGTAATTTTGTCTTTTGATATTTATAATATTCTTTAAAATAAATGGGGAAACATAAGTAAAGTGTTTCCCTGAGTTCTGTGAACGTTCTAGCAAATTAATCAAACCCAGGGAGGGGGTTGTGGAAATCCTGATTTTTAGCCAGTTGTTCAGAAACACAGGTCACACAACCTGGGGCTTTTGACTGGCATCTGAAGTGGGTGCAATCTTGTAGGGCAGAGCCCTTAACCTGTGGGATCTGGTGCTATCTCCAGGTAGATAGTATCAGAATTGAATTGAATTAGAGACACCCAGCTGGTGTCTGCTGGAGAAATTTTTGGTGTCTGAGGACCTCCTTCCCCCAATGCCCCCAACACATGCACATCTGGTGTCAGAAGTACTGTGTTGAGAATAGAGAGTAGGAAAAACACTGCGGTTTTTCCTATACCCCTTGGAGAACTGTATATTACATAGTTTTTAAATTTATTTCTATTTCTTTTTTTCATGGACTAATATATAACAGATTATTCATCGAAGGGGGTCAGCATAATTTACATTTTTCTGATTTCCCTGTGCATCTAGCCCTAGTTATAATTAATAGATTTTCAATAAATAATGACGATTTATAGTGATGATGTGTTGTGGCACACAAAACTATTCCCTGAATTATGGTTCTTTGGAATGCTGAGTATTTTGAAAATTAACAGGACCTAGAAATAAGTCTCAGAATCAAGGTACCTCTAACTTTGTCTTGCCCTGCTTACCCCAAGAGAGGGACTTTCTCTGGAATGTCTTTATCTGACTAAGAAAGCTCCTTTCCAAAACAAGGAATCTCATTAGACAACTAAGAAAGAACAACACAGACTGGACAGACTGGGAGGTCACCACACTTGGATAAATCTTTTCTCAAAATAATACTGCCTCTCATGCTCATTCAAATTTCATTCAATCATTTACCGTCCCTCAAAAGAATTGTCTACATTTCTCTTCTCCCCCACTTCCCTATGAAAAACTGGTATGTAAGTTTCAGTACCTCATTGGGTTATTGGAAAATTACTCTCATGATTCCCTTGTGTATTGCCCCTCCCAGCACGTTAAAATAAATCTGTTGTGCTTTTTCCCCTATTAATCTGTGTTTGTCAGCTGATTTTTCAGAGAACATTCAAGAAGTTACGGGGGAAGTCACCCCTTGGCCCCTATAATGGTTACTAGCGTCTTCTGTTTATTTAATCACTCATTCAACAAATATTTATTTAACACCAGCTGTGTTCCAAGCACATACTTAGACTCTGGGGCTACAATGAACAAACAGATAAAGTCCAACTCTCATGTAACACACATTTTGGTGGAAACAAATAAATATATAATATATTCTGTGGTGATAAGTGTTTAGAAAACAAATAGAGAAAGGGGGCTAGAAATTTCTGGGAGTAGTGGTGACGGATTTTTCTTTTTTTTTTTTTTCAGAGAGAGATGGGGGAAGACCTCTCTGAGAAGGTGACATTAGGGCAGTAAGGGATTTTTCTTTTTTTTTTTCAGAGAGAGATGGGGGAAGACCTCTCTGAGAAGGTGACATTAGGGCAGTAAAGGAACAAGCTCTGTGGCTTTCTGAAGGAAGAGCATTCTAGGTAGTGTGCAAAGGCCCTGAGGCAGGACCTTGTTTGGTTTGTTCAAAGAATAGCAAGGTCAGTGAGTTTCCAGTAGGAAGGAGATGGAAAAGAATTAGAGATGATATCAGAGAGTTTCGAAGGAGGGGGAGATTTAAAAGGCTTGTACCTTGATCAAAGAATAGCAAGGTCAGTGAGTTTCCAGTAGGAAGGAGATAGAAAAGAATTAGAGATGATATCAGAGAGTTTCGAAGGAGGGGGAGATTTAAAAGGCTTGTACAGTCACATAGGGTCACTGCAGAGAATCTGGCTTTGATCTCTTAG
Source organism: Galeopterus variegatus (assembly GCF_000696425.1). Taxonomy (NCBI): domain Eukaryota; kingdom Metazoa; phylum Chordata; class Mammalia; order Dermoptera; family Cynocephalidae; genus Galeopterus; species Galeopterus variegatus. Next base: position 66,660 of record NW_007729550.1, on the reverse strand, counting down.
GGAACTGGGAGGTTCTGAGCAGAGGGGTGACAGGATCTGAGGTGCATGTGAAAAGGATTACTCTGACTACTTGTGAATTAGGGACTGTAGTAGAGACTAGGGGACAGTTAGGAAGTTCTTATACTAACCTTGGTGAGAGATGATGAGGCTTGACCAGGAATGTAGTATAGGTGGCAAGAAGAGGTCAGATTTTAAAAAACTGATCCAAAAGGATTTGCTGATCAATTGGATGAAGGGCATTACACAGAGGAATCCAGGAGGACTCCAGTGATTTTGACATAAATAATGGGAAGGATGAAGTTGTCATTTACTGAGACAGGAAATGCAAGTCTGGGGAGAAGGAGCTAGGTGTTCAGTTTTGAAATTCTGACTTTGAGACACCTTTTGGACATCTACTACAAAATGTCAAAAGAGATGTTAGATATATGGCAGCTGCAGTTCAGGGGAGATGTTTGGACTGGAGGTATAAATTGGGAAATTTTATGCCATAAATCTGGATGAGATCTTTTAGGTAATGAGTGTTGATAGAGATAATAAGAGGCCCCAAGATAGAGTTATGGGTCACTATTACTTTACTGGAAATGGAGAGGAATTGGTAAAAGAGACAGAGAAAAAGCATCCAGGAAGGTAGGAGAAGAAACAAAAGAAAGTAGTGTCCTGAAAGCCAAAAGAAGGAAGTGAAAAGCTAAGCCAAATACTCCTGAAACTGAATGCTTCCAATAAGTGAGATAAGGATGGAGAATAAACCACTCACTTTGGCAATGGGGAAACCATTAGTAGCTTCGATAAGAGCAGTTTCAGTAGAGTGGTGAGGGTAAAAATGCAACTAAACCAGATTAAGGAGAGGATGAGAAGAGAGAAAGTAAAGACAGACAGTAAAGAAAACTCTTTTGAGGATTTATATATATATATATATATATATATATATATATATATATATAAATCCTCAAAAGAGTTTTCTTTACTGTCTGTCTTTACTTTCTCTCTTCTCATCCTCTCCTTAATCTGGTTTAGTTGCATTTTTACCCTCACCACTCTACTGAAACTGCTCTTATCGAAGCTACTAATGGTTTCCCCATTGCCAAAGTGAGTGGTTTATTCTCCATCCTTATCTCACTTATTGGAAGCATTCAGTTTCAGGAGTATTTGGCTTAGCTTTTCACTTCCTTCTTGGGTTATATTTTTCAAACAGGCATATACTACAGCATGTTTGAGAGCGGATGGGAATGATCCAGTAAAGAAAGAGAAGGTAATGATTCAGAAGAAAGAGGAAAATTGTTGGAACAATGTCATTCAGTAGGCAGAAGGTTAATATCTAGTATGCAAGTAGAAAATTGCCCTTAGGCCAATGGTAGTTCATCCATAGTAAGTTCAAGTATATGGGTACAGATGTCAATGCATTAATAGGTGAGGGAAATTGTGGTATTTCTCATTATCCTGGTTTCTTAGTAAAAAAGGAAGCAGGTCATCAATAAAGAATGAGGAGGGGAGGATATTGGAGGCCATAGGTGTGAGAAAAAGTAATGAAATTGTTATCTGGTTTAGTTGGGGAGTGACCTGGCTAGTGAAAGTAACACTACTGGTAGTAAGACTACTGGTACGTTCTCTGGGCCCAGTTGAGGTTAGTGGTCATGAATATAAAGTGACGCCAGTCAACAAGGCTGCGTTTGTTTCCAGCCCCATTTAGCTCTCTGGGCTCATAATCAGTGAGGAAATGGATTTTAAAATATGAACAGCTTACTGAGTCCTAAAAGAACTACTGAAACCTAAACATTACAGCCTTAAATATATTTGGAATCATATGTAAGAACTAAACATGCATGTGAAGAAGAGGATGTGACAAAAATAAGTAGGTCTTATGAACTGGCAGAGTGGGCAACTGATTTTAGGAGGTCTAAAATGATATCTAATCTAAAAAATATTTGCCCTACTAGTTTTCCATGGTCCCTGAAAATTCCACCATTGATGTTATTCTGAAAAGTTTATGAGCTTATCATATGGAGATGGTGTCTTTTTTTTTTTAATCTCTAGAGTTTAACAGTATCAGTAAGATATGAAATGCTAAATAAATATTTGCTAAACTAACTTCAAACAATAATCACGACCACAAATATACAAGAAAGAACAAAACCCACTGGTAAAACACAAATGCAAACAAGAAAGTAAAAATGAACTAAATCTTACCACCTCAAAAAACCAACAAATATTGAAGATGAATAATAAAAGGAAAAGAAAGGAACAAAAGATATTTAAAACATCTAAACAAAAGGTGATAAAATGGTGGGAGTAAGACAATACCTTTCAATAACAACCCTAAATGTAAGTGGATTAAACTTCCCACTCAAAAGACACAGGCTGATGGGTTGGGTTAAGAAGCTACACCCAACTATATGCTGTCTTCAATAGACTCACCTCACCTGTAAAGACACACACTGATGAATAGTGAAGGATGGAAAAAGATATACCATGCAAATGGAACCCTGAATGAGCAGGATTAGCTATTTTTATATTGGGTAAAATAAACTTTAAACCAAAAACCATAAAAAGAGACAAAGAAAACCACTATATAATGATAGAGGGATCTATCCAACCAGAAGATATAACAATTATAAATATATATGCCACCAACACCAGAGCACCCAGATATATAAAGCAAACACTATTAGACCTAAAGAAAGAGACAGTTCCCAATATGGTAATAGTGGGGGAACTGAACACATCTCTCTCAGTACTGGGCAGATCATCCAGGCAACATATCAGCAGAGAAAGACAGGATTTAAACTATACTTTAGACCAGTTGGACCAGGCAGATTATCTACAGAACATTTCATCTAACAGCTTACAGAATATACATTTTTCTCATTAGCACATGGAACATTTTCAAGGTAGAAAACATTCAGTCACAAATCAACAAATTTCAAAAATTGAAATCATTTCAAGCACCTTTTCAGACCATAACAGATTAAAACTAAAAATTAATAACAGGCAAAACTCAGGACACTATACAAATACATGGAAATTAAACAACAGACTCCTGAATGACCTATGAGTCCAAAAAGAAATTAAATAGGAAATTAAAAGTTTCTTGAAGCCAACAAAAAGAAAGACACATCATATCAAAACCTGTGGGGTACTGCAAAAGCAGTACTAAGAGGGAAGTTTATTGCAATTAACAATTACACCAAAAACATAGAAAGATTTAAGGGCTAGCCCGTGGCTCACTTGGGAGAGTGCGATGCTGATAACACCAAGGCCATGGGTTCGGATCCCTATATAGGGATGGCTGGTTAGCTCACTTGGGAGAGTGTGGTGCTGACAACACCAAGTCAAGGGTTAAGATCCCTTTACTGGTCATCTTTTAAAGAAAAAAAAAATAGAAAGATTTCAAATATACAACCTAACGCCACCTCAGAGAACTAGAAAAACAAGGATAATCCAATCCTAAAAATAGTAGATGGAAAGAAATAATTAAGATCAGAACAGAACTAGATGATATAGAGACCCAACAAATGATAAAAAAGATCAATGAAACAAAGAGTTGTTTTTTTGAGAAGATAAACAAAATAGATAAATCATTAGTTAGGTTAATGAAAAAAAGAAGAGAGAAGACCCAAGTAATAAAAATCAGAAAAGAAAAAGGAGACATTAAAACTGATACCATAAAACTACAAAGAATCACTAGAGACTATTATAATCAACTATACACCAACAAATTTGAAAACATGGAGGAAATGGATAAATTTCTGTACACATATGAATTACCAAGACTGAACCAAGAAGAAATAGAAAACTTGAATGGACCAATAAAAAGCAATGAGATTGAAGCAGTAATCAGCAGTCTCCCAGCTAAGAAAAGCCCAGGACTGGATGGCTTTACCACTGAATTCTACCAAACCTTTAAAAAGAAATTAATATCAATTCTCTTCAAACTATTCCAAAATATTGAAACAGAGGCCATTCTCCCAAACTCATTCTATGAGGCCAGCATCACCTTGATACCAAAACCAGACAAAAATATAACAAAAAAAGAAAACTACAGGCCAATATCATTGATGAACACAATTGCAAAAATTCTCAACAAATGTTAGCAATCAGAATATAGCAACACATCAAAAAAAGTATACACCATGATCAAGTGCGATTCATCCCAGAGAGGCAAGTCAATAAATGTGATATATCAGATCAACAAAATCAAGGACAAAAACCATGTTTATTTCAATAAACACAGAAAAACATCTGACAAAATTCATCATCCCTTCATGATAAAGGTTGTCAGCAAACCAGTACAGAAGGAAAGTATCTCAACACAATAAAAGCCATATGTGATAAACTCACTTCTAGTATCATCCCAAATGGGGAAAAGCTGAAAACTTTTCCCTTAAGAACAGAAACAAGACAAGGATGCTCACAACCACCACTCCTATTCAACATAGTGTTAGAAGTACTAGCCAGAGCAATGAGGCAAGAGAAAGAAATAAAGGGCCTCCCAATTGGAAAAGACAAAGTGGAAGTGTCCCTGTTTGCAGATCACATGATCCTTTACATAGAAAAACCTAAACACTCTACTGAAAAACTCTTACAGTTAAGGAACAATTTCAGTAATGTTGTAGGATACAAAACCAGCACCCAAAAATCAGTAGTATTTTTATTCTCCAGTAACAAACCAACAGAAAAAGAAATTAAGAAAGGAAGCCCATTTACAATAGTCACCAAAAAACTAGAATAACTAGGAATCAATCTAACCAAGGAGGTGAAAGATTTCTATAAAGAAACTACAAATCACTACTGAAAGAAATTAAAGAAGAAACAAAAGGTGGACATTCCATGCTCTTGGATTGGAATAATCAACATTGTGAAAATCTCCATACTACCCAAAGTGATCTACAGATTAAATGTAATCCCCATCAAAATACCAATAACATTCTTCATAGAAATAGAAAAAAATGATCCTAACATTTATGTGGAACACAAAAGACCCCAAATAGCCAAAGCAATCCTGAGCAAAAAATAAATAAAGCCAGAAGCATAACACTACCTGACTTCAAATTATACTACAAAGCTATAGTAACCAAACAGCACAGTACTGGCATAAAAATAGACACTCAGACCTATGGAAAAGAATAGAGAACCCAGAAATCAATCCACATACTTACAGTCAACTGATCTTTGACAAAGGAAATAAGAACATACATTGTTTTATGTTCTCAATAAATGGTGCTGGGAAAATTGGACACCCATTTGCAGAATAATGAAACTAGAACGGTACCTCTTACCATGTACCAAAAGCAACTCAAAATGGATTAAAGACTTAAGTGTAAGACCTGAAACTATAAAACTAATAAAGGAAAATGTAGAGGAAACACTTTAGGAAGTAGGACTGGGCAAACACTTTATGAATAAGACACCAAAAGCACAAGCAAGAAAATAAAAAATAAAAAAATAGTATTCTATCAAACTAAAAAGCTTCTTCACAGCAAATGAAACAATCAACAGACTGAAAAGACAACCTACAGAATGGGAGAAAATATTTGCAAAGTATATGTCCAACAAGGGATTAATAACCAGAATATACAAAGGAACTCGACAACTACACAGTAAAAAAACAAATGACATGATTTTAAAAAGGGCCAAGTAGCTGAATAGAAATTTTTCAAAGGAGGACATACAAATGATGAACAGGTACTTGAAAAAATGCCCAACATCACTAATCATAAGGGAAATGCAAAGTAAAACCACATTGAGATATCATCTCACCCCAGTTAGACTGGTTATAATCAAAAAGACTGAGGATCACAAATGCTAGCAAGGATGCAGAGAAAGGAGAACTCTTGTACACTGTTGGTGGGACTGTAGATTAGTACATTCGTCAAACAAAACAGTATGAAGGTGTCTCAAACAACTAAAGATAAATCTACCGTATGATCCAGCAATCCCACTTCTGGGCATATACGTAAAGGAATGGAAGTCATCATGTCGAAGAGATACCTGCACTCCCATGTTCATCACAGCTCTATTTACAATAGCCAAGATATGGAACCAACCTAAATGTCCATTGGGACGACTGGATAAGGAAAATGTGGTATATATACACAATGGAATACTACTAAGCCATTAAAAAGAATGAAATTCTGTCATTCACAGCAACATGGATAAGGTTGGACAAAATTATGTTAAGTGAAACAAGCCAGGCGCAGAGGGAAAAATACCTCATGTCCTCACTCATAAGTGGGAGCTAAGAGAGAAAGAAGGAAAGAAAGAAAGACCACAGTGGTGTGTTGGACTTGCAGAGTGAATGAGATGAACTAGGGTTGCTGGGGGCAGTGAGAGGAGGGGAGGACAGTGAGCGGGGGTTCAGGGAGAGGTCGGGTGGGGGACATGGGGAATAATTGCAATTTGAGGTGGTGGGCACGCTGATAGTATTGATCTGATCGCCGCATCTTGGGCACGGATGCTGATGGTCAGCTCTGTGCCCCATGAATATGTATAATCTATAAAAATAAAAAACAAACATAAAAAATAAATTTAAAAATGTAAATAAAATTAAAGTGGTATCTAATCTAAAAATGTTTGCCCTAGTGGTTTTCCATGGTCCCCCCAAATTTCACCATTAGTATTATTCTAAAAAGTTTATGAGCTTGTCATACACGGAGATGGTGTCTATTATTTTTTATTAATCTATAGAGTTTAACACAGTGTCAGGAAGACATGAAACACTAAATAAAGATTTGCTAAATTAACTTGAATGAAACAGAATGCCAGGGCCATTATTCATTCATTTTCATTCATGTATTTATTCAGTAAAAGGTACTGTGCCAGACACTACAAGAGTTCCCGAGGTAAAGAAAAAATATATTTACATGAAGCTGCTGAGGATAGTGGGACAACAGTGGTAGATGTTTATTAGCAGAGTTGGGGTTTTGTTTATTGTTTTTTTCTTTCACCACCCACTGATACATAGGAAAATACAGGAGGTAGAAGAGAGTATATGAACAGCCATACAGCTGTGTCCAGTGGGGCTCCACAAAGGAGCTGGGGAGAAAGAAAGTCTTGAAGCAACACAGACATAATTCCCCTACAGTACAACTTTAGCCCAACACCAGGAGGCCCCTGAGGGCCCCTATGCTGCCATAGAGGGGACACCGCCTTTCTGCCACTGGCGAAACTAGTGGGTGGGCTGAGGTAAAAGGCTTCTTAAGGCAGGTATTTGTGATTTTACGGGAAAGCACACCACATGAGTTAGAAGTGAAACCTTGCAAATCCTGATCTCTACTTTTCTGCCAAAGTGAAAAATACCATAATAACCCAGGATCAGAAGAACTTCTTTAAACCTGATAATTACTACCCCGGCCACAACATTTATTAGAAGTCAACTTTTTCCTGGAGGGAAAGATCTTTTTGCTAGTTAGAGAAACTGACTTTCTCTTCTCTAGTTTTTGTAACTTATGAGTTTGTTTCCAATTATCGTCAGATGAATAAATGTTTGTTTTCTGTTCCAATTTGTGCTTACAGGAACTCATGCTTTGAATTTGCTAGAGAAGAACATTCATTTTTATGCTAGTCTTTCACATCCTTACCTCCTCTTTAAAATATGATAAAATCCCATTAGTCTGAACTCCATCAGTTCAGAATTTGGGTTAGGTTTGTCAAAGTTTGGCTATAGTTTACTGCTGGATTTTAGGAAAGACCATGGAAAAAACAATTTTTAAAATATGTGTGATACTGTACTATTATTATTATTGAACTAGACTGTAATGGAGAATGCAGGAAATATCTGTTTCTAGTTATTAGCTAAAATAATCACTCAACAAGTATGTATCAAACACTTAATATGTGTCAATACAGCATTCTAGGCTTAATCAATACAGCAATGAAAAAAATAAATGAAAATTCTTGCCGACATTGAACTTACATTCTAGTTTAGATTAACAAATGAATTTACTATTGACATGTATACAATAGCTAGAAAATTAGTCTTTTTCAACATCTCTTTCTAGATTTGTCCAAAATTACTTTATTACTTGAAAATAATGTGAATAAAATTATTGTTTATAATATCCTGTCATTTTTATGGCTTTAAATCAATCTTTTTCCTTTCCCAAATCAGTTAGGTTTGATGTAAGAGCAAATCAAACTAGCCTAGGGAGTTAGCCTGAGTGTCATTATAATATTCTAATACCCCTTGCTGTGGTCTGAATGTGGGTGTCTCCTCCCACTCCCACCACAATTTATATGTTGAAGCCTGAAATCTAACTCCCAATGCAATAATATTAAGAGGGGCCTTTAGCAGGTGTACTTTAAATAAGATGAAATGTATTCAATAAAGCTGTTATACCTAAAATGTAAGAAGGAAGGAAGGAAGGAAGGAGGGGGGGGAGAGAGAGAGAGAGAAATAGAGTTAACTAACCAAAGGATCAGTAGGTCCATGAGATACTTCCAGGTTCCAGGAGACAGTAAAAATCCTCGAGGCACTAGGCTTTCTCTGTCAACTTGGCACTACATACTTTTTCTGAGAGCTTGAAGTATGGGGTTTGGTCACATACTGCCCTCATTTTCACATTCCTAAAGTTGACTTAGCAATGAGACTCTAATTTTCTGGTTCTCATGGCCTTTGTTCACCCTGGGTAAATATTTCACCCTGGAGTCAAGGGGGTAAGTCTCTGACTGCAGAGCCAGAGAGACCCCTGTTAGAATCCCATCTCTCTCCTTAGCCAAGTGACTTTGGAGAGGTGATGTGAGTTCTTCAAGCCACCTGTAAAATGGGAACAATAATAATAGCTCCCTCGCAAGGCTGCGTTGAGAATTGAGACACAGTACACATCAAGTACAGGACACAGTTCTTAGCATGTTGCATATTTATCCATCGACGCTACCTATCCCTGATATCAGTGTCTCGCGGTACCTGACCACACCTCTGTTTAACACTGGCTGAGAAGGACATGCCCAGGGCATGCCTCTGGTAACCTGAAGTTTAGCAATGTATTCATAAAATCTGTCTAGTTTTTACACAGAATTTCTTGAATGAAGAAATTTCTTTTTATTTTTCACCTAATCAAAATTATTCTGAGTGTCTAACAGGTGCAGAGAGACAACAACATTGGAAGTTTATTCTCTTCCATAATGATAAGAAATATATAGCGTCCCTTAAATATACCCTGCGATCTGGTCCCCTACTCCACTTAGTATCAGACAAATTTGGAAAGTTAATTTAAGATTTGAGGGTCATTATTAACAATTAATATTTTTCATGAGTTTAGTGCTAACTGTGGACTCAGCACCATGTTATATGCTTTAAAAGCTAAATTCCACTTAATTAGAAAAAACCTGTACATTAGGTTCTATTTTTAGGCCTATCTTAAAGAAATAACAATTTGGAGACATTAAATTGTCTAAAACCTAGAACAAGAATAGAGCTGGGATTTCAGCAAAGGGTTAAAACTGTGCCATGCCATGCCATGTTGGGCCCCTGCTACCAATTACCTACCAGTGAATAAAAAGGTCAGAAAGATCAAAGAACACAAAAGAGGACTAAAATTTGGAGGAAAAAAAAAAGATCATAGAACACATTGCCCCACAGAGTGAAAATATGAATGTCCCGATAAGGGTGTTGGTAGTTTCACGGAGCATAACTAGGAAGTTGGGGATAATCAGGGTGTATGTTTACTGTTTGAGGCTAACTGTTTGGATCTCTGCTGGAGGCAGATCCTGGGCTGGACAACTGGAATGGAACTGCTTATGTGAAGGAAGCTGAGGAAGGAACCTACCTCTTCACATACACCACATACTTTGTGTTGATGTAGGTGGGCTTCCCAGCTTTCCAGGTACAAGTCATGTTGCCTGAATATTCATAAATGACACAGGTGACCTCGTCAGGAACATCTGGTGGATCTGCAACAAAACATATCCCTTAGGAGCCGCCATAAGAAACATGAAGTTCGTTATGAAGTAGTCAGTTGATGCACTGTCCATTTTATTTGGGAAATCAGGCCAATCAGCACTCCGCACCGCCCTGCTCTTCATTCCATCCCTGCCACCTCACCTTGCAAGGCACTCTGCCGTCACACATTGCTCCTCTCCTTCATATAGGTCACTATATTCTCCATTCCTTTGGGGATACTAACATGGTCAAGTTCCTCCCATCCCCCCAAAAAGGCTCCTCCCAAATTCTGTCTCCCCTCAGCTGTCACTATATCTTTCTCCTTTTCTTAACAGCTGAACATGTTTAAAGAGTTCATTATTCTTCCTTTCCCATTTACTATTTTGTGTGTGTGTGTGTGTGTGTGTGTGCGTGCGTGTATTCATGCGTGCGTGTGTTTGTGTGGCTGGCTTGTATGGGAACTGAACTCTGGACCTTGGTGTTATCAGCACTAAGCTCTAACCAACTGAACTAACCGGCCAGCTCCTCTCATTTACTCTCAAATCCAAAACAGTCAGGATTTGGTCCCCACAATTCCACCAAAACCACTGTTGCTAAGGCCATTCACGACTTTCTTTTCAACAAACCCCAACATCTCTTGTCAACTGTCGTTGAACTTGACCTCTGCAGCATTCAATATTTTTGCTCGCTCGCTCCTTGAAACCTTTCTGTTTTTTGGCTCTTGTGAAAGTGCTCCTCATAGTTTTTTCCTACTTCTTTGGCATACTATCTCCTTCTCTGACACATATTCCCTACTCACTCTAAAAGCTTGGTGCTCACACATATGAAGAAATATTATTCTGCCTTAAGAAGGAAGAAAGTCTTGGCCCATGCTGCACCATGAATGAAACCTGGAGACATTATGCTAAGTGAAATAAGCCAGAGTCAAAAGGACAAGTACTGTATGATTCCACTTATACAAAGTATCCAGAGTAGTCAGACTTATAGAGAAAGAAAGTAGAATGGCGGTTGCCAAAGGCTGTGGGGAGGCGGAATGGCGAGTTATTGTTTAATGGGTACAGACTTTCAGTTTGCACTGAGAGGATTCTGGAGATAGATGGTGGTGATGGTTGCACAATAAGGGGAAAGTACTTAACGCCACTGAACTATGCACTTAAACATGTTAAAAATGGTACATTTTATGTTATGTATATTTTGCCACAACAAGAAAAAAATTTTTTTTGAACTTTGGTATTCACAGAATTCTTTCAAGTCTTTTTCTTCACCGCCCCATTCTCTCCCCAAACCCAACCCCCACCACCCAGCTTTTTCTCCAGGTGGTCATATTATGGAGAACATCTTTATTTTTTGTCCACTAGCATTTTTCTCTTTTGAGAACTGACATCCCCCGACTCCCTCACCCCCCCCCCCCCCCCCC
>NW_007729550.1:26799-55176 GCF_000696425.1 Galeopterus variegatus | reverse complement strand
CCCCCCCCCCCCCCCCCCCCCCCCCCCCCCGTCAATTACTAGGCTGTCAATCACTAGGCTCTACATAAAAGTGTGCTCTTGACCTGGGCTAACTAATCAGAGAAAAAAAAAATTTTTTTTTTTGGATAATCAGAGAATTTTCATTGGGAGTGAGTACACAACTCAAGATTAACAAATTAGAATTTTCCAGGGGACTTTTGCTGGAGCCATTGTAAAAGAGGTTCATTCTTCCTCCCTGAAATTGTTGTCTCTGAGTAGCATGTGAGCTGTGAGTTGCTGGTGGCCCTCTTGCTGTCATAGTAAAACAGTCTGTTTATCACTCTTTAGCCTATTTAAGAATGAAGTCAACACAGGGGAAACCAAAACCCAAGAGATGAGAAAAGATGAGAGAGTTCCGATGACACCGTTTGAGCCCTTGGGGCCTCTGAAGCCTATGAAACCCAAAGAACTATAGGAGGGCATCTGAAATTTTCAGTAATATCCATTAAAAAATAACTAAGATCAAGATTGAAAAAAAGTATGGAAATGTATACTGTTTATTATATATTCACTTTTCAGGCATGGCTCTCTCATCTTGTCCTTACATGTGAAATACTGCCTGAGATACTTGACTACTCTAAGAATGACAAAACAAATGAAAAATGGGGGCTCATAAAGATATTTATGCACCCGAAGCTACACCAAAAGATTTATCTTAAGTACAAACGCACTCTTTCAGTTTGCCTGCAAATCATTTATCAACAATGTTACTTGTAAAATAATAAAGCATATTAAAAATTTTATCAAAACAATAATGGATGTCACTTAAATGTATCAAATTAGCAAATGAGTAAGGATTTTGGTAATAAGGTACATCAGATTGTTGTTAGATCTCGTTGCCAGATTATTCAATATCCAAGAATAAACTTGCTATACAATCAGATACTAGAGAATGTCCTGAAAGACAAAGGAGGAGGCTTGAGTTTTTGCTTTTTCCTACCCATTTCACCCCTCCCCTATTATTGGGACACTCACTAATCACAGGCCAGGATTCTTGTTAACTCAGAGTCTAGCCAAGGAGTATTTTCTACTGAGAGCTTCCTGAAAGCAGAACTATGATTCCCTCTTCTTTATATTTCAAGCATTTAACATGTTTTTCATGCTAGTAACCACTCAATGAATTTCATTCCATGAACTGATTGGCTTAATTAATAAGATGATAACAAGGACTAAAATGAAGACAGGCACAATGTCTGGCAGTGACCACTCTGTCTTCCTTTCCCAAGGACAGTACAGGACAGCCTAACTGTGTAGTAATGACACTTAATAGCAATGTTAAAGATGAATATTCAGGGGCTTTTATTAGATAACAATTCTGCTTTCATCATATAGGTAGAGGTCAAAGATGGCTAAAATTTAAGTCAGAGATGTTTAAAATTTTAAATAAACAATTAAGTGGGACCATGATGATTGGTGGATGGTTTATGTTAATTTGCTGTTTTTACATAAATAAAGATATCTTGTAGTGTTTTATCCCATGATTGGTGTGGCTCTGTCAGAACAAGTTTCTCATTATATGTGTGCATTTAATCACAGATAAGAATCTAAGAAGTGTTTAAGATTATGGCTAAAAATGGAAATTGTGACAATATGGTTTATGTTTTACAAGTTACATATTAAAGCACAAACTTTTAAATATATTTGAATTTCTTTTAAATATATCTGGATTTCTTTTCAGAGAAAGCAATGACGCATTTATCTTGTCTTTTATGATTTACCGCCAGTCTAAAAAAATACATATAATCTTTTCTGTTCAAAATAGCGATGATAAGTTGACATAGTAAAGCTCACAGGAACTTTATCCTGTGATCAAAGTGGTCCAGTGAAAGCAATGTGATTTCTAGAATGCCACAAAAACCCTCAAAAACCTTTTTATGACCTACTTAAATAGGAAGTTTTGTTTGCTAAGACTGCAGAACCCAAGAATACATTCAGCTTGAATCCAGAGGTTTGAGTAAATTTTTACCTGACAGTTACTTTTTCATACTCATAACCAGAGAGCTATGTAAGGAGTTACAATTCGCAAATTAAATGGAAAGAGTGATGTTCTTTCTAAGCAGTCATCAGCAGAGACTGTGTATCTATTAGGTTGTCCTAGAAGGGGAGCAAAGTCCGTTTCCTTTATTTTAACCATGGCCTGGTTTTGGGATTGGGGGCAGAGAGACCTCTCAGGCAACACTGGGAGAGCTGTTGAGAATAATCAGTCCACAAACTACAACACAAAGAAGGAGGTGTTAAAATTTGTAGGAGGTTATCATTTTGGACTGAGCTCCTGCACTAGGCCCCAACAGACCAAACCAAAATGGAGTCGCTTGTGCTAAGTGCCATGTAATCAAACTGAAACTTTAAGAAAGCAGGTAAAACCCCAAACAGACCAATTTTCCTGAAAACAAGAGATTCACTGAAACCAATCAGATAGGGCCCAGTCAACCTGAGCTGGTGTAAGGAAGTCCCCTCTGCTTTAACCTTTACGAGAAAAGTAACCTGAAATAACATGGTGTTAACCAATCCATTTTTTTATTATTCTGTTTCCTTGTTCCTACCTTACAAAAAACCAACTGTTCTGTCATGCCCAGTGGAGTACCTGTCTATTTTATAGAATGAAATGCTGCCCAATTCAAGAATGGCAAATAAAAGCCAATTAGATCTAAAAACTAAATATGTTGAAATTTTGTCTTTAACAGAGACAATACTTATTTTGCTTCTTTTTTCTTCTGGCTTAAATTAACAACTAATCTTTTTCCCATAACCGTGGAAGTTGCTTATTTGTTCTCTGGAGAAATGATATACTTTCTCCAATCTCACTCCCACCCCCAAAGGATAAAGAGTAAAGTATTTAAGCACTGAGGGTTGGTTATGTTTCCTGAGGATGTGGACAATCTAAGGAGATTTCATATATCAGATAAGATGTCTACCTGTGGTTTAATTTCCACAATTTAGGGCAAGTTTAGCATGTTTAAGGCATCTGTTTACCAACTTTATTGTCTGGCTCCAAAACTTACTACTTTCCTTCCTCAACTCACCCCATCACTTTCTGTAGTTCTTGTCTCTTTTGAAAATTATGCATGATCAGCTGCCCAGTTAAGTAGGACAATGTCCTCACTACAGAACAAGGAAGGCTCCTGCTTTTTAGGTGGTCACTATATGGAACAGGCAGTAGTGGTGACATTGGTCTGGCTCTTCTCAGCCAAGGTCTGGAGGTGAGAAAGAAGCAAGAACTCAGATTTGATTCTCAAAAGTATGAAGGAAGGGAGCAAGGCAAAGACCTAAAGTCCTTTATTTTTCACTGAAAATAAGCCCAGGTGCCACAGAGAATGAATCTCAGGATTAAAACAGTGCTGAACTTATTGATCTATACAATTCCACAAATCAACTCATATTACTGCAGTAACTTAAACGCCTTCATAATACTATAAACACAAATTAAATTTAGCCTATATTTCTAAGAGTAACTCGACTACATTTTTTCTTAATAATTACTGTAACAAACAGTGATCTGCAATTGGAGCAGTGGAATTAAGAGCAGGGGATTGTATGAGAACCTCCTCGTGTTTTGTCAAAAGGATGAATTTTTAAGAATCGAGCACTGTTGCTGTATTTTAAAGTTTATGATAAATTAGTGAAATTCAGGACTTAATGTAGCCAGTATATTTAACCTCATTTTACAGACAAGGAATTAAGGCTCAAATTGGTTACCCTTGAGATTTGCCCAAGGTTACATAGCTATTAAGAAGTACAACGGGAACACAAAGGTAGTTTTGCAACTCTCCCTAAATCTTGACCTCAAAACTTCTCAATGGGATCTACTTCAAGACTGATGATATTAGTTTGGAAAAGAAATAAAAAACATAAGTGAAAAAGAGATGAAAAGAGCAACAGTTTAAATCTGAGGGTGCTGGCCCTCACATATGCCATTTTTGGCCAGGCTAGTGGTGAAAAATTATTTTGTTTTTGTTTTTTCTTCTTGGCAGCTGGCTGGTACATGCTCTAACCAACTTAGTTAACTGGCCAGCCCCCAAACTGTTTTTTGAATGAATTGGCAACATTTTAAAATCTGAAGAGTTCACACTAAAAATTCATATTTCTGTCTTCATTTGTAGAGTCAAAAATCTGGGAATACCAGGTCCCACGAATGCTGGATCTGGGCAATAGCATTCATATAGCTCACCAATGTGGCCCTTGGAGATATTTGTTTTTGTGGCTCCTGTGTTAAACCAATCGAAGAAGTGATCTATATCACTTTGCCTCTATTTTTAGACAAGACTGGTAATTTCCAATTAGTTGTTAGACTAGCTTATGTTTGCATTTTGGAGGTTCCCCAACACTTACATCCAGAAGAAATGTCTTCTCCACATATCAGTGTCTCTTGAGAGCGTCCTGGACATGCAGCGGTGCAGTACATGGAGGCATGTGGTTCTGTAAAGTTCTTATACCAAAGCCTAGCTGTTGTTTTATTAATCCTTGTGATTTGAAATCTTTCTTTGATGCCACTTTTATAAAAATATAGTTTAGTTGGTTGGCAGTTCTTAATGGCTGCTTGACAATAGACAGAGATATTCATACCCATCTTAAAAATCGTGGCTGGTTCTACCCAGATGTGGCCAGAGCAGTTGATATTTGTAATTCCTGGAAATAAATAGATAAAATAATAACTTCTATGTTAAACGTTAAAACAAGAGATTCAAAAGAATATGCCATTGCATTTAAAATTATTCTTTTCTGTTAATTAAATGATTTCCATTGGAAAAAAAGTTTTGGGACTAAGTGTATCTTTTCATTGATTAGTTTATTACAGTGTGGTTTTATCATGCTTCTATTGATATTCAGCAGCATGAAACAAGACTAGAGTCAGCCTTTAACCTTCTGTAATTATCTAAAGAGTAAATTAACTCTCTTACTTTAAAGAGGAGAACTGACGTATTATAAAGTTACACCATTTTTCAAAAGTAAGATTAGAAATAACATTGGTACTTCAGAATCTGAAACCTATTCTCTAGGTATTCGGTCTTTCATTCTTTTTTAGATATAGGCTACTTGTATCAGCAAAGTATAAATATGATGAATAAAATCATACTCTTGCCACTGACAAAAATCTAGTACTAAATAACCATGCAGAATTCATCATTACTTTTGGGCCGGCCCGGTGGTGCACTGGATAGTGCGCCGCTTGGGAAGCGCGGCGGCACTCCCGCCCGAGGGTTCGGCTCCCACATACAGACCGGTTCCCGCTCACTGGCTGAGCGAGGCGCGGGAGCAACGTGCACTGGATAGTGCGCCGCTTGGGAAGCGCGGCGGCACTCCCGCCGAGGGTTCGGATCCCACGTACAGACCGGTTCCCGCTCACTGGCTGAGCGAGGCGCGGGGGCAACACCGAGGGTTGCAATCCCGTTGCCGGTCCCCGGTCCGGTACGGGGGCAACACTGAGGGTTGCGATCCGTTGCCGGACACGGAAAAAAAGACAAAAAGACAAAAAAAAAAAAAAAGAATTCATCATTACTTTAGTAATATGTGAAAATGTTCAGAATATATTAAGTAAAAAGACAAGTTGCAAAATAGTATATTTAATTTAGGTTCAGCGTTAGAAAGAAGTAAACAGATGGATAAATGAAAGAGAAATACTCTGAGATACTAACAATGATGATCTCTGTGTTAATTTTTTTTATTTTTAAATGATATATTTCTGTGTTTTAATAATTACATAATGAATACATTACTTTAATAACCAAAAAGTAATCATTTAAAATTATTTTTATAAAGTCAAATGACAATTCAATGCAATATTAATAAAATGAAATATATATCAAGGAAAACATACTAAAGGTTCTACCAAATTTACTGCAGGATTTTTCTGAATATACCTTTATTAAACTACCTTTAACTCTTATCAAAATAGTGATAATTAAAGGTCAATATTTGAGTTGGAACATCAAGGACCTTATCTTTGGAACATTAACCTTAAAGAATTACCTCGTTGTATAATATAAATTTAATTAAATATTTCTATCTGTATAATGAACATCTACATATAAATTATAAATATTTAAACGTCAAAGCAGTGATAAAAATAATTCCATCATCATCAATAGGGAAATGAAATAAAAAGGACAAGACATGAAAAGGAAGTTTTAAGAAAGTATCTGGCTGGGCCAGCCCGGTGGCGCACTGCTACAGTGCGCCACTTGGAAGCGCGGCGGCGCTCCCGCCGAGGGTTCAGATCCCACATACAGACCGGTTCCCACTCACTGGCTGAGCGAGGTGCGGGCACAACGCCAAGGGTCGCGATCCCGTTGCTGGACACGAAAAAAGACAAAAAAAAAGGAAAAAAAAAAAAGAAAGTATCTGGCTACTTTAAATAAGTTCAACAATTCCAGTTTAGACAAACTGTATCTCTAGCACCTTAAAGAAATATGTGATACTATAATGAAACTATTGTGAGTAGTCTTTGAGAATACATAGGAAATGTCAAAAATCTGAGAAGACTTCATATTTGGACAAATGCTGTCTTGGTTTACAAAAATGTAAGAAAGGAAAACCTCAGAAACTCTGGACCACTGAGCCTCCCAACATTCAGGAGTGAATTAAAAAGTCAATGGGTTTTCAGTATAAAGAAAAAAAATCAGTGATTGATGGAGTCAACATGGACTATATAAGAATAAGTCATACAAAAACGTAAGTTTCCCTTTGTAATAGAGTTATTGGATTGGTTAGAGGAATACTAAACTTAGCATTTTTTTTATTTCTGCAAAGCTATTGGAAAGGAATGACATATTCTAGTAGAAAACTTGAAAAAAAACGTAATCTGGATGATATTAAAAATATTCATAACAGATTGAACAGCAACACATAAAAAAATTTCTTTTTTTTTTTTTTTTTCCTTTTTGTCTTTTTTCGTGACCGGCTACGGATCGCAACCCCCAGTGTTGCGCCCGTACCGGACCAGGACCGGCAACGGGATCGCAACCCTTGGTGTTGTGCCCGCACCTCGCTCAGCCAGTGAGCGGCCGGTCTGTATGTGGGATCCGAACCCTCGGCGGGAGCGCCGCCGTGCTCCCAAGCGGCGCACTGTAGCAGTGCGCCACCGGGCCGGCCCACACATAAAAAAATTTCTAATGGTCTCTAAGACCAGCTAGAAGGTCTTTAAGACCATGTCACAGGGGGTTTTGTCTTATTTCTGAATATACTAATCACTTGACTGTATAAACATAAGTTCTACTTAACCATTTGCATATTTCAAGAAGCTGGGAAAGACAGCTAGTGTCTTATTTCCCCTAAACCTTCTTGGATAGCTATTGATCTGACTCTAGAAGTGTCCAACATCATCCTGCTGAGGGATTCTAGTTCTGAGGATAAGACTACATCTATATCTTCAATATAATTGTGTCCCAACCTAGAAATGATGGTTTTGCTCCTGTCACCATGCTAGTCTGCAAAACTTTGTTCTAACCCCGCCTTGGTGATGTTTATCTTCCAGTAATTGAATCTCTGCCACTTGCCCAGGACACTATTGTCCCCAACAGAAACTCCCAAATGCCAACTTCTGCCCTGCCTGAACTTCTGACAATCCCCTTCCTGAATTCCTCAAAGATGCCCAACCAAATAGGTCCAGATGTTTGTGTCAATTATAAGATAGAAATAATAATAGCACATAATAGTACTGCATGAAGTTGTTGGGAGAAATAAAAGGCTAGCACAGAGCCTGGCACATGGTAACCATCAATGAATGGTTTGTGGAATTGAATTAAATTCAAACATTTGATGATTTCTCATAACACTTAATATAGTCTGAAGAAAGAACATGCCAACTCAAAGTAATAAGTTCCTTCGTGGAAATACTCATATATGATTTAGAGGACTGTTCATCAAGGATATTTGAGAAAGGAATCCGGAATTTGGAGGGAGGGTGGATCATTTCTATTTCATTCCATAAAATTTTTATGTACATATAAATTTTCCCAATCTAATAACTTTTGTGTTCTTCAGAGCAACTAGCATAATGCCTTGAAAATAATAATTACTCAATATTCTATTTGTTAAATAAAAGATAGAGAGATGAAAAATACTATACCTCCATGACACCAATTGAAGAATATGTAAAGAGCTATTACCACATCCCATTGAACAGTGACATGATTCATGCCTGAAAGCAGGAAAAAGCCCTTTGTTTCCCTCTGGAAAAAAAACATTTAAAAATGTTTAAATTGTAATATTTTATTAAACAATAAAAAGCATTACATTTTTCACTTACAGTTGCTGCTGTTGATGGGAACCTTTGATTAGGGAAAAAAAGGAAGGAAGAAAGTAAGGAAACAGGGCAAAGAATGTCACTGTTGTGTAAAGAGGTACAATAGGAGGTGGAAGAGTAAAGCATAAAAATGGAACTTTATACCTTTCAAGAGTCATCATGAATGACCTTAGTAGGACATTTTACCCTCGAAATACAATTCCTCATCTAGTTTCTCCCATTGGAATCTTTCTGCTCTAACTTCTGATGATGAATTTTTCTCCTGACCTATCATGCTCTAGAAATATCAGTATTTGATGAGCAAAACTTGGGAAAACCCCCAAATTTTAGAACTCCCAGAGAAAAAATACTCAAAATGAAATATCTGAAGAGTATTAAAAAAATGAAAATTTTTGAAAATATTCAGAATGAAAAAATATGAAGTGAGACAAAAGCATGTATGCCATCACCAGTTAAGCTTACAGAAAGCCGTTTCTCCTGTAGAGAGTGAAAAAGAAACGTGTTATAGAAATTCCAAACAGCATTGTCAATAGTTTACAACTGGAGTTACGTTATTCAGTTCATCAGTTACTTAAGTTATTAAATAATTCAGTTACTCAATAATCAACATTACTTTTAATAAAACCTGAGCTTTTCATATAAAACAACAACAAAACACAATTCATTGTTCATTGAATAGCATAAAATATATGATGATATTTTAAAAAGCTGAGGTCCACGTGGCTCAGGAATATAGAAATCTCTTTCATAATTTGTTAGCAATAGTAGGTCTTCTTTTGCAACACAAGCCTTAAAATGTTCCTGGTTAGAAATTAACGACTCACTTAGTGAAATATATGCAACAATTATTAAAGTGATGTCAAACAATATTATGGATGCAGCTTTCATCAGCAACCGCCATGTGAAATATCATGAGAACTTATAAGAAACAACAACGTGGACTGTGCATTTCCAGAAGGAAAGGTAGCTGTCTTTACGAATTCTGAGGATCATCACCTCTTTACCTTCCAGCCTGCTTGAAGCACATAATTCCACCTCAGAGCCAGGCTGCCGCCCTTGCTGGCTGTGTCGTACGTTCTTCCCCAGTGTCTGCCTGTCAATGATCACTTCAGGTTTTCAGCTATGAGGTAAATGAAAACGTCAGCACCGTCCTGACCTACATTTCAGGTTCTTAAAGAGAAACTCAAGCTGTCCAATTCGAAATGACTGGCTCTCATGTCACTCTTTGGGAAAACCCACATTACTGAAAGTGAACTGCTTTGTCAGTACTTTCTTTTCTCAGATTAATTTAAAATTGTCTCTTCCAAGAGGTAGGACACATATACATGCTTTACTTGTCAAAATTCTTGACACCAAAAACATGATGCTTAGCTTTAATTTGCAACCAATATTGATATTAATTATAAATCCGTTTCTTTTTTTAAAATTTTCTCAGCTTTATTGAGGTTTAATTGACAAATAGAATTATATGATTTTATGGTGTAAAACATCATGATTTGATGCCCATATATTTTGTGAAATGACTACTACAATCAAGTTAGTTAAGATTCATCACCTTTACCTAGTTACCCTTTGTCTTGTTTAGTTTTGTGGTGAAAACATTTAGGCAAATTTCAAGTATACAGCTCAGTATTGTGAACTATAATCACCCGGCTATATATTAAATCCCCCGAACTAAATTCAACTTATAACTGAAATGTTTGTACTTTCTGACCAACATCTCCCCTTTTCCTCTACCCTCCTGCCTGTAGTAACCACCACTCCCCTGTTTCAGGAGGAAGGGAATGAACCCACGTTCATCCTAATGGCTAGGGGTTCTTGATGCAGGCTCAGGGATTAAAGCTGAAGACCCATCCCAGGGCTGTTGGCAGGTGGCAACCAACCAATGGCAGTTTTGTGCTATGACAGAATCTGAGTGATGGGATTGCGTTCAAACCAAGTGCAGATCATCTGATGGGCTGGGAGAGAGAACAGGCTGGAATCAGCATCTGTCTGTAGATGCTCTTTTGGCAAGAAAAAATAGTTGCTAATGCCCTGAAATTGACAAACCATGAGATGCTGCCTGCCTGTCTCTGCCTTTTCCTCCCAACTACCTTTTTTTTTCCTTGCACGGGTGTTAGGTAGCACCCCAGGGATGCAAGAGCCGGTGTTTTCATGACAAGAGGAGGAAAGTTGATTCTCAAAACTGGCTATCCCAGATTACTAGGTAGGACGAGTAGTCCAGCATGGGGACACGTTTGCTGCAAGCCAGATGGACACAACAACATCCCTGAACTTTTTAGAGGGGTGAGGACAGTTGCTGATGTCCCATGGCTGGACACCAGCCATCTTCAGCAGGACAGTGGCTACTCAGGGCTTAGGCTTCCCTGGAGAAAGCATTCTCGATCATAACCAGGTGAGGAAGAGTGAGTTCTTTCCTGTTTTCCATTTTACTTGTTTTCAGCCTAGCTTGACTAGAATAATAAAAGCAAACATCACAGTTCTAAATGTTCTCTGTGATTCTCATCCCACCTTTGACCTAGAGGCCCTATTCAGGGCAAGGTAGGACTGTCCTCCGGTGGCCCCTACTGGCCACAGCAGAGACTGCAATTCCATCTAAGCCTCCCAATCTGTCCTTTCCCTGAATCACACAGATCTGAACTGCTGTCTCCACTTTTTGGTCTGCTTTCCCTATTTATGTTCTATTTTCTCAGATCTGGCTCTCCCATTAAGCCCAGCCCATATGGTTTTCTGGATGATGACTGACAAAGCCAGAGTTTCAAAAAGCATCCATTTAATGACATTTTCTTCTTTGCCCCAGATCCCTCCGGGGAGCCAAGGGCTACAGATCCAACCTCCTTTCCCCCCTAATAGGTGGGTGAGGGCAGGGGAGGGCCATGAGGCTCCAGCTCCAGGAAATCAGCCTCCTGGCTTGCTGGGGGACCCTGCAGGCTGGGTGTTGCTGAGATTGCTTGGTATCCCCTCATCAGCCCCTGCCTCTGCGGCTTCAGGTTCAGCCCCATGTACTGCAGGCAGGGACTCCTCTGCTCCCTGCCCAGAGCCCAGGGCTGGGGTCCAAGGAGCTCTGTACCCATGGAGTGGACAGAACCCTTGGCTGGGATTCAGGTGCCTGAGGGTGCACCCTGCCATTGCCCCAACTGGTGCATTTAATCTTGGCCACAACTGGCTTTTATTTGGTTAAGTACACCTAGCTAAGCCAGTGGGACACAAGACGTCTACAGGGCTATGGGAAAGAGAAATATTGTCTCCTCCAGAGGGCTATGTGGTCACCCCTGAGGATGGAACTCGATGCTGAGAGGCAGAACAGAGACTCAGACACCTAAGCTCCAGTTACATTTTTTCAAGATGCTGGAAAAGGCCTTTCTGGGAAAATTCATCTATGAATATTTTAAACATGGAGACAATAATGTCCTATTTTTGTTCAACTTCTTTGACTTGCTCTATTTTTCACCATTGGTTCATTCCCCTTTTCTGGGCCTTGCTTTTCTCACCTGTAAAATGGGAGATCTGGGTTTGGTGGACTAGAAGATATCTCACAGCTTGAACAGGGGAGGGAGAGATCAGACTGAGACCAGACAACCGAACTGAGCCACATCCAGCTCAGACATGGACATGTTTGCTCTTTAGGGACCTAAAGAGCACTCAGTAAAACCCAAAGAAGTAGCTCGCTCAACCTAAATCTGTCATACCTAATTAGACTCAGCTTGTAGGAGAAGGGAACGGTTCAGGAGCCAACATCGCTCCCTGTGTCACTGCCCATTTACCTCTGGATTGTCCCCAGGATTAACCAGCCAACCAACAAACATGTACAGAGTTCTTCACATCAGTATGCTGTGAGCTCTAGCCTCCGCAGATGTCTGCCCAGAATGATGAGCTCACAGCAATTAACCAGCCTCTATCAGTCAAGAGAGTCATAAGGTTTGGAGGATTTTGAAGCTGGAGCAAGTTTTTTTTTGTTGTTGTTGTTGTTTTTAATTTTTAAATACTTTCTAGATTCTGAATCTTTGAGAATCTAATAAAAAGCTATGGAACCTCTCCCCAGAAAACTGCTTATATGCAGGCTCTGGAACAAAAAACCAAACAAACAAACAAACAAAAAAAACGTGGTGCACAATTTCCGGGGACCCTTGTGAACAGTTGGAAGCCACCTGTGGACTAAGCACCCCCTCCTGAGCTCCTGTAATTCCTCCCTCCCAGTTTGCAGAGAGTGGCCCTGCAACGGGGAGAGCAGGCCCCACGTCTTCTTCCAAGACTGCATCCATCCCGCTTCACCAGGAAAATGTCACACGTCCCCAAAGCAACAGTGGGCTTTAAGGAAATGCTTTCAACAGAAAAAGTGGATTTTCGGGCTGACCCCGTGGCGCACTCGGGAGAGTGCAGCGCTGGGAGCGCAGCAACGCTCTCGCCAAGGGTTCGGATCCTATATAGGAATGGCCGGTGTGCTCACTGGCTGAGCGCGGTGTGGGTGACACCACGCCAAGGGGTGCAATCTCCTTACCGGTCATGAAAAAGACAAAAAAAAAAAAAAAAAGAAAAAGTGGATTTTCGGGCTGACCCCGTGGCGCACTCGGGAGAGTGCAGCGCTGGGAGCGCAGCAACGCTCTCGCCAAGGGTTCGGATCCTATATAGGAATGGCCGGTGTGCTCACTGGCTGAGCGCGGTGTGGGTGACACCACGCCAAGGGTTGCAATCTCCTTACCGGTCATGAAAAAGACAAAAAAAAAAAAAAAAAGAAAAAGTGGATTTTCTGATTAAACATCAGTAACCAGAGCCAACAATTACTGTCCTCCTATGCCTATGGCTCTCCAATCTTCACCTGGCCCCAGTGATATTTCACTGAGTTTTACAGACTCCTAGCCTGAGAATGAACCTAAGTGCACAATGAGAAAGAAGGCAGGTGGGCTGGAAGGAAGGCAGTGCAGGGCACTCCGCAAATCCACCAACCTGGAACCATCCACCTGAAGAAGTACTTGATGAAGGCTGGGTGGTAGATCAGGATCTTACCCCATTTCACCTTATCTTTGGAGGGATGGGGATGTAGATGTGAGAGATGGTGCCTGTGGTGGTGGCACTCACCACCCACTCCAGGTTGGTGGTCTTGAAGGGGATCAGTACCAGGCTGATATTCTCCCCCAGCTCCCTGAAGCTCTCGTAGTACGCAAGGTGGTGGGTGGTCTTGCCCCCTACGTCGTGCCTTGTTCATCCTGAGCACAAAATTGTGTCTGTACACCTTGGGCCAGTACAAGGACTCCTGCAGGTCACCTGAGTTGCCCATGACAGTGCAGTGCCAGCAGCCCACTGACCTCTTCTCTAGCACAGGGTCCACGTCCCCAGGCACTACTCTGAACAGCTCCTTGATAGTGTCATTCAGGTTTGTAGGTTTCTTCTCCTGCTGGAGCTTCAGCTGAGTGACCTCAGTGGAGTTTCTTAACCTCTCTGAGCTTCAGTTTCTTCATCTCAGTGAGCTGGGTGACTGTCCATCTCCCATCCTCAATTGTCCTGGCCAAGGAACTCAAAGCATTGGCTCACCACAGCCCTTGGAGATGGGAATAACCTCTCACCAGCATTTCCAGTTCAGAAAGGTGGGGTCTGAAAGTGGTGCCAGCACAGCTGAGACATGCTGGCATTTCCAGGCTTTGGGCATAAGGGGGTTCCGAGGAGAATCAAAGGGGTAGGGTGTCTCCAAACTCACTCCCTTCCCAGCTCACATGTCTCTTCCTTCTTTCTCTCCTCTTCTTCCTCTTACTCCCTCTGGTCTAGGGCTCTTTGTCTTTGTAAAGTGTCCAAACTGTCTGGCATAGTGGGGCTCCACCAGGGGAGGTTGGAGCTGGGGAAGCGGGGAGGTGGGGTGCTTTTCTATAAATTTACCTGCCTATTGTGGATTGAGAATATCTCCAGTTTCCCTGTCCGGAGGTAAAAAAATGTTGTCATAAACTAACTGGCTACTGGAAGAGCTTCTCTTAGTCTGTTCAGGCTGCTATAACAAAATACCTTAGACTGGGTAATTTATAAACAAGAGAAGTTTATTGCTTATAATTCTGGAGGCTGGTAAATCCAAGATCAAGGTGCCATCAGATTTGGTGTCTGATGAGGGCTTGTTCTCTTCTTCAAAGATGGTTCCTTCTATATGTCCTCCCATGGCAGAAAGACAAACAAGCCCCTTTAGGCCTTTTTTTCTAAGGGCACTAATCTCCTCATGACTTAGTCATCTCCTAAAGGCCCCACCTCTTAATACCAACACATTGGGGATTAGACTTCAACATGTGAATTTCGGACAGACACAAACATTCAGACCATAGCAGGACTCCTTGAAGTGGATTAATTAGGATCTCTCAGTTTAAGAACAGCTGAAGATCAAGATTGGGATGTTAAACTGTTGCCTAGCAACACTGGTCTACCCACTGGGAGGCAGGCCTGGAGAGATTTCTCTTGGCTCGGGATCCAGATGCCATAAGTGGGTGGGGAATGGATAATGAGCAGAACAGGGAATAGACTGGTGAACCGCTGGCTCTGAATAAAGGTGGGAAACCTACCACCTGTATACGGGAAAGTGATATGGCAACTCCAGCATTTTTTAATAGACCTTGTTTAGGACTGATAATCTTGTTAGAGAAGGGGACTAAGGAACTTGTCTTGAATTTGTGCTTGCATGGCAGGAACACTGTTTTTACTTAGATTACTGTGTTTCTTTGAAGTGACTTTAGTGGGAGAGAGGGTCTGAATACTATAATGAACAAAGCTCTCAAGTCATCCCCTTGCAGGCACCACTAAATATGCAAATCCCATTAGGAAGACCTGATTTGGGAGACAAAATTTTGTACCTTAGGGATCTAGCAATTCTTTATAGCATAAAGATATCAATATTATGGAAAATTTGGAGGCTGATGGGTGGTCAGATGAATTGGTTTTTGAAGCAGAGAAGATGCAACAGCTACCTATACATGCCAAAGGGAAGTCCTCTAATGTATGGGTATACTCGGGAAAGATACCGTCCTCATATCTGTACAATTTCTTGGTAGGTAGGATGCTGTGGTGCAGTCCAGTCTCTTCCTACACCTGGGTAGAAAATAGGTGTTCCCATTTGAGAGGATTGACTGTACAGCAATGGGTAAAGTGTGGCTGAATGTCCAACTCTCTCCCTGCCTGAGACAAGACACATATCCACCCTCCTTCTTGGGCTGTCACAAATCAAACCAAAAAGACAGAATTGTCATTAGAAAGACAATTCAAAGAGAAGACAAGCCAGAAGGGCTTTTTTTGTTCTTTGTTTTTTCTAAATCAAATAATAGGAACTATGCTTTTGAAACAATTCCCCAGTTTTGGCAGAATAAAAGTTTAATTGTTTCACAGATATTTGAGTAGGAAAGTGGCTTCCTCCTCCCAATTTCTTCTTTAAAGAGAGGCAGCAACATGGGTGGGCCCCCACAAGTTGAGGATGGGAGGAGAAATGCCCTCTGTGATTGTGGATGGCCCTGAGTCCTAAGCCACTCTGCATGGCCTACTTACGGTAGTTTCTGTATGTACTGCACTGAGGGCTTGATCCTGAAGTAAAGAACTCTTCTGCCCTCTCCAATATACTGCAGACTGTGTGTGCAATAGAAGCAGAGACTTATCCTGTAATTGCTTTGACCATCCTGCCTTTCCGTACTATAGGCCTTCTAAAGGGACTGCACATTCATTGAGCGCCTTCCATGCGCCAGCCCACACTGTGCTTGGGGCTGTGATTAGAGGGAGAAGTTAACAGCTTCCAAGGATTCTGGAGTGGCAAAGAGATTCTATTTAAAAATTGCAATGCAAAAGAACAAAATATTCACGAAAACAGTTAAAGGAGCAGAGAGAAATACACAGCAGACTCTAGTCTAAACTTTTGTAAGCCTCCGCCCTGAATGGCAACTCCTGTAGGGCAGAGCTCGTCTGATCTTGGTCAATGAGGCTCAATTTCTTGCCTGTCCTCCAGTCTCATCTGACACTGAACTAGATTTTATGGTGCCAACATTCCTCTTTCAAAGGCTTTCCTGCTACCCCATCCCCCTCCAGTGGGTGTGCATACCCCCACCATATTCACCAGTGGTGTCCAGCTCACTGTTCAGTAATTAAGAAAAGTACAATTTAAACACCTTAGTCTTTATTTAAGAAGGTAACAAAATAATATTCACCTCAGAACACTTTTTTTTTTTTTTTGACCGGTAAGGGGATCACAACCCTTGGCACGATGTGGTCTGCACCACGCTCAGCCAGTGAGTGCACCGGCCATCCCTATATAGGATCCGAACCCGTGGCCTTGGCGCTACCAGCGCCGCACTCTCCCGAGTGAGCCACGGGGCCGGCCCCACCTCAGAACACTTTTTATCAAAAATATTTAACTTATTTTTCTAACTTCATGGCCTTGATGTTATAAGATTTAGTTATCTGAGGTCCCTTTTATACATTCTTCAAATATGCCAGGTAAATGAGGTGTCATTTTATTTTATTAATTTTTCTCAACCACTGAATTGATAACCCCATTATTCATAGAGTTATGAAGACTCTTTGAAGAGAAATAAAATACCATAAATCTTTTGACTCATCCAAAGGATGGTACATACATGCAGCTGCTTGATTCTTCTCACCATCAAACACCTTATGGCTCATTCAGCTCTGCTGGAGGAAAGAGTGCTGCAGACCAAATCATCATCATTTCCTGTGAAGTGTGCATTGAACGTCAACTTTGCCTTATTTCCTAAGAACTTGTTAGAGACTTGAGAACACAAAGAAGTGAAGGTGAATTCAAAACCTTCAATGGACAACTCTAGCTCTTGGAGACTGCATGCATACTTGTTAGGGGTTATTTTTCAGATTCTCAGCTTCTATATATGCTCTTTCCAAAATGTGATTCCTCTAAGAATGAGCCTGGGTTCACAGTAGTCACTCTTTAGATTCATAAAGGATAGCACCCCTCCAACTCAAATCTCAGTATGGCGCATTACCCTGGTATAAATAATTCGAGTGCCAAACAAATGAATACGTGGAAATATTGGTTTCAGGGAGGCCTCCTTAAATAGTTCATCAAGGCACTTTAAACACACAAGGCTCCTCGTCTTTCCCTGCCTTATATATATTTTTTAGAAAAGTAAAGCTTACTAAAATACCTGTATTTCAGCCCATGTTGGGATACTCTGAATTTTAGCCAATTCAGGGATATTTGGGCCCATTCTGGAATAGACTTATGGTTATCTTCTTAAATTTAAATGAAATTTTTGGTGGAATATCACATTTTTTAGGCACATTGGATAAAATTCATGTGTAAAATTTTACTTGATTTCTTTCAGATTTTCCGTGCTTTATTTAGTAAGGTAAAGGCTATTTGGTCAAATCATATTATGGCATATTTGTTCCTATTACAGCCAACTCTCACTTATTTCATCTCACAAAATGTTCAATAATTTCTACTGTATTTAAAAGGAAGTACATTTATTTAGATTTATGTTTGCTATTTTAGATGTTACTTTAAAAATATGCAAGTGAGTATGTAGCTTGAAAAGCTTCTTTTAAGGGTTCTCAAGGAAAATATTTGGAAGACCACTGCACTAGAGCTCAACTAAGCAAGCCAAATAAAAACTATCTGTAGAAAAAACTCACCAAAATATCAATAGTAGCTTTTCTTGGATTATGAAATTATGATTATTTTTTCTCCCTTTTGCTTTTCTATAACTTCCTATTTTTTAAGATGAGTATATTATATGTGATAATCTAAAAAATTTTTTAAAATACTAAACACATTAAAGGACAAGGAAAGGGAAGGGACATAAATGGGAGGCTTCTTCCTAATCAATTCTAGAATAGGAGACAGCTGAAGGGAATTCTTAACAGGTCTACTGATAAGCACATTTCACTACGCAAATTCAACTATAATTGGAGTAGAGAAAGTTTTTATCCCATTAACTTCCCCTTCCCTCTTCTTCTATTCCTTTCAATATAGACATTGAGGTTTCAGTGACTCAAAGAAAAATCCATATCAGAAATGTAATAATAATTATTTTTAATAAGGACATTTAGGAGGGCCAGCCAGTTAGCTCAGTTGGTTAGAGAGCAGCCTCAAAACACCAAGATAATGGGTGCCGATCCCTGTACCAGCCAGCTGCCAAAAAATTTTTTTAAAAAGACATTTAGTATCATTTATTATTTATTGTTGGTTTTGATGAAAAATTTTTATCAATTTATATACAATAGAAGGTAATGAAAGAAATAAAGTTTTCTTTATCCACTTACTGCTGCCAATCCACGGGGGAAAGTATTTATGAAGTCTTTCATAATGTTCAAAATCTTTTTAGGGAATTTTTCAGTTAAAGAAGAAGAGCACTCAGCCTGATCAAGGCACACAGCCATCACTCTGCAAGCCCCTCATTCACCTCGCCTTCAATTGCAATGAAAGTTTATATTGTATGGGTGATTTTAGGTTGTTCTAATTAATAAAAATATCAATGAGATAGCCTAAGTTGCAAATCCATTCATGCAATGATTCTGAAGATTGAAGATTTCCTCCAGGAAGATTAGCTACCACTCAAGTGGGAAGAGAGAGGACCCATCTCCATGGAAGCCAATAATCTGCAGTGGCTTTCCTTGCTTCTACTCATCTCAGAGAGCTGAGTAAAAATCTGAGTGGGAGTTTAGAGGGCTTTGGTTGATGCGATCGACAATTTAAAAAGTATGTTTATTAATTTTTATCTTTTGGTGGCTGGCCAGTACAGAGATCGAACCTTGGGGTTATCAGTACCACACTCAAACCAACTGAGCTAACTGGTCAGCCCCTTAAAAAAAGCACCATTTAAATATTTTTCTTTAATTTCCAAGTGTGTGCTGAGGTGTTTGATTGTCTTGTTTGCTGGTGCATGCAACAGTGACTGGATTATGCTTTCAGGGCAACCATTTTAATACTTCAGTACTTAACAATTGTCAGCTTCTCTAGGTGACATTTCAGTTTAGTAATGAAAAGAATGCAGGAATGAGGTTGAAAATTCAGTATGTAAGAAACGATACTAATGAACAGCATCATCTAATTTATTCATTCTTATGAACAGTGGCAGGAGGAGATTCAGTCCCTGGAGGTTTACGACAATCACGGGCAGGCCTGAGTCCCGCTTCTGTGATTCATGCTGTGTACAGATTAACACAGCTCTACCTTCTTTAGCCTCATCCTGAAAAGTCACATCTAGAACATCACAGTTGTCACATGCTAGTTTCATGTTTACTAATACACATTAAAATAAGCACATGCCTATTAAATAAAAATGTTTATCTGTGTACCATCTATAACTACTCATTTACTACCAGAAGTACATACTAGAGTGAACCTAGATGTTCCTATGTAAAGGTATAAGGAAAAATAAGCCAAGGCAATTTTTCTACTATCTTAAGAAGGTTACAAGGAAATCCATTTACTTGTAATTAAAAAAATAGTTAATGCATACATCACAAAACCATACAATCTTGAGGCTAAAATAGACATTAACCTAAAGGATGATCAGATTCAACTTGTTGGATCTTTGGCAACAAATACTACTACCTTTTAAAAACTAGCTTACTGAGTCATTTAATCCAATTCCAATTTAGGGATTTAACCTCAGTCAAGTGCTGGGCAATGACTGAAAAATGAGCATGCAGCATAAGGTAGATAGATTAGAGTAACAGAGGGCTTGCTCAGATAAGAGAGGGGGATCTGGTTCTAACTCAGGGGTCTGGTTGGGGGACCACTTCTATTTCACGAATATTTACTGAGTGTCTGTCATGTGTAAGACACTTGATAGGGTACTTTGAGAAATGCGAATATGAATAATACACTATCCTTTTCTTCAGAAAGATTACAACAGAAGAAAGGGAGTAAGATAAGCAAAATGTGGTAAGAGCCATAGAAAGAAATCATGGAGGTTCAAGCTAAAGAAAGCGATTCTAGCCTGGGGACATATGGGAAGGCTCCATGGAGGACGTGGCATTTAAGATAGCCCCTAAAATACGAGAAGGATGGAATTTTGAGGGGTAGAAAGTGTGGCATGGGCATAGGCGCTAGGTGGGAAAGCTCAGGAGAGTGTTTCACTGATGGGGGTTTATGTCCCAAACTGAAGGAGCAGAGGTTACACAAATGATTATTAGTTTGACTCCATCAAGAAAATACATATGTGGGCGCCGGCCCGGTGGCGCACTGGATAGTGCGCCGCTTGGGAAGCGCGGCGGCGCTCCTGCCCGAGGGGTCGGATCCCACATACAGACCAGTTCCCGCTCACTGGGTGAGCGAGGCGCGGGAGCAACGCCGAGGGTTGCGATCCCGTCGCCGGTCCCCGGTCCGGTACCGGGCCAACACTGAGGGTTGCAATCCGTTGCCAGACACGGAAAAAAAGATAAAAGACAAAAAAAAAAGAAAATACATATGTGGGCGCCGGCCCGGTGGCGCACTGGATAGTGCGCCGCTTGGGAAGCGCGGCGGCGCTCCTGCCCGAGGGGTCGGATCCCACATACAGACCAGTTCCCGCTCACTGGGTGAGCGAGGCGCGGGAGCAACGCCGAGGGTTGCGATCCCGTTGCCGGTCCCCGGTCCGGTACCGGGGCAACACTGAGGGTTGCAATCCGTTGCCAGACACGGAAAAAAAGACAAAAGACAAAAAAAAAAGAAAATACATATGTGTTATTTGCACATATTCACAATAGCCAAGAGGTGGAAGCAACCTAAGTGTCCATTGACAGATGAATGGATAAGGAAAATACGGTCTATATACAATAGAATATTATTTTGCCTCAAAAAAGAAGGAAATTCTGTCATGTGCAACAACATGAACGCACCTTGAGGACTTTATGCGTAGTGGAATAAGCCAGTCACATAAAGACAAATACTGCATGATTCCACTTATGTAAGTATCTAAAATAATCAGATTCTTAGAAAGAGTAAGTAGAGCAGTGGTTGCCAGAGGTAGGAGTGAAAGGGAAAAGGGGAGCTATATGGATATAACATTTCAGTTTTGCAACGTGAAAAAGTTCTAGAGATTGTTGTATAAATATGTACATGTGTATAAAGTTAATACTACTGTACTGCATGAGTATATACACTTAAAAATGGTTAAGATGGTAAACTTTATGTTATATATTTTTTATCACAATTAAAAAAAGAAAATATTTGTGTGTTCATGTGTCAATACTCATTCAGTTTAAAGGACCGAACTCAACCAAAATAGCTTAGCTAAAATAAAAGAATTTATTCGTTCACAGAATCTAAGAAAGGGGAAGGAAGCAGCGGGGCCTTAAGTGCAACCAGGGACTCTAAGCAGCCCCTAGGTGTCAC
The DNA here is from genome assembly GCF_000696425.1 of Galeopterus variegatus. Taxonomy (NCBI): domain Eukaryota; kingdom Metazoa; phylum Chordata; class Mammalia; order Dermoptera; family Cynocephalidae; genus Galeopterus; species Galeopterus variegatus. The sequence continues at coordinate 33,589 of NW_007729550.1, read as the reverse complement.
CCTCCGCCTCCTGACTTGACTTCTTTCTCACTGCAAATCTGTTTTCTCAACAGGCTGGTCAACATGGCTGATAACTCCCAGGTCCTACACTTTAGACTCTCTGCCACAAGAAAGAGTGCCTGATGTTCTCGCTCTAAGTTCAAAATATTGACAAGAGCTCTAAGTGGCCCAGTTGGCCTCTGGATCAACTGATGACAAGAAGGAGGATCTGATCTTATAAAAAGAACCTGGTAAATCCTGTGAGAGCCCTGATTGGGGGTGGGGTGGGGTAGGAGGCGTATCAGTTACCTCTATAATGTTCTATAACAGAAGGCCCCAAACTAGTAGCTTGACACAACTATCATCTGTTTTCACAGATTTGCTGCTTGGCTGGGGCAGCTGTGCCTCAGGCAGTGGTGACTGGGTGGTTTTATTCCACATACTGGTCATACTCCTCTTGGGGTCAATAGGCAAGCTAGGGAATAGGAGAAGTTTCTGAAGTTTAGGCTTAGAACCCTCCTAACCCTGCCACTCCTGCCCACAAGCCACTGGGCAAAGCTGAACACTAAGTCAAGGGGCAGAGAAATACTTTCTGCCCACAGTGAAGCTACAGTCAGAGTGGGTGGTGGGGTGGGGGCAGCAGGGGGAAGGATAGTGCTAATCATTTCATCTACCACAGAGGGTGAATGTCAAGAAACATTCTTCAGAAGAAGATGGGATGTTGGGCAAATAAGACAATAGGTGTCCATTGTAGTATTATTACACAGATAGTATTATTACATACAGTAATATTATTACACACAGTAAAATGAAGAAGTTAGTAGATTTTATTAATCCCAAAATGCTAGGTAGCAGTTGAAACAGAGCTAGTTTTAGCCCTTACAATGTGACAAGCACTGTACTAGGAATTTTTTTTTAAATTTTTATTGAATCAAAATTGATTATACATATTTTGGGGGTTCAACATTGAGATATATTGATCAAATCAATATTACTAGCATATATAGTTACAAATCGTAATTATTCTTTATGCCCCTTGTCCAATCTCTCCCCATCCCCCTCTCCCTCCCTCCTCCCCCCTCTAATTACCCTAGATTTCTTCTCTCCTTCTGAAAGAATAATGGTTACTCTGTTAACTTGTTGCCTAGATGATCTGTCCAATGCTGAGAGATGTGATCAGGTCCTCCAATATTATCATAGAGCAGGTGCTTCTTCTGTCACTCTGAGATGGGCTTTGTGGAGAGAGACATCCTCTTCTTTTCTTTATCTCTGCTGGTGACTCTCCTTGTGTCAATGCACTCCAGTGGCTGGCAGACCATCTGCATGGTGGCTGTGGTGTCTAGCCATTTATGCAGCAGCCATGGTTATTGTGGTGGCTGTGGTGGGCCACCCACGTGGAGGTGATGTTTTTGGCATGCTCCTTGGTGCTGGCAGTGTGCCTGGTTGTGGGAGTATCTGGTCCCCGAGTCCATGCCTTGGGTTCCCAGGCGGGCCCTGAGGTGCTGGCATGGTGTGCCTGGTTTTGGGAGGGGAGGTCTGGTCCCCTTCTCCATGCCTCAGGTCCCTGGGCAGGCCCCATGGCACTGGCATGGTGTGCCTGGTTGCGGGATGGGGGATCCAGTCCCTGGCTTCATGACTCAGGTCCCCAGGCAGGCCCTGAGGAGCTAGTGCAGTGTGCCTGGTTGGGGGAGGGGGGTCTGGTCCTCTTCTCCATGCCTTGGGTCCCCAGGCAGGCCCCGAGGCACTGGCATGGTGTGCCTGGTTGTGTGTGTGGGGGTCTGGTCTGCAGCTCCATGTCTCAGGTCCCCGTGCAGACCCTGAGTCATTGGTGCGATATGCCTGGTTGTGGGGGGTGGGGGTCCAGTCCCCAGCTGCATGCCCAGGGCCCCTGGGCAGGCCCCAATGCACTGGCAGTGTGAGTGGTTGTGGGTGGGGATCCTGTCCCCAGCTCCATGCCTCATGTCCACTGGCGGGCCCCAGGGCACTGGTGGTGTGCCTGGGCCGGAAGTAATTTTTTGTCCTTTGCTTACTTCTAATGCAGGGGAACTTCCTGAGGGAACCAGTACTTAAGCTGTTTTATTGAGCTAGATTACTGCTTTGCTGCTTTTTCCCTGGGGAAGGTTTTTTGTGCAGCTCAGGTTTAATGGTTGACCTTATAGGTACTTCTGGCTCTCCAGACACCTGATGCACCTGGGTTGTGTAGAAACTCTGATCTGAGCCTGAGATTTTTCATCAAACTGCACCCCATGCAATTCTGCACTCCTGACCAGTCTCCTCTGAGTGGTCCTGTGCTGAGTGGGGGGTGGATCAGCTGTCCTTGCTGTGTCCCAGTGTTCTCCGGGTGGGCCTGTCTCCCTGACTGCCCATGCTACAAACACTTGCCATGGGATGGTCCCTGTACCAGTCCCCTGCGTTGACTCACGGGCCTCTGAATGGCTCCCCTTTTTCAGCTGTTCTGGCTCCTTGCTCCTGCGTGGGTCCATGGGAACCCTATTAGTGGTCTTGCTGTCCTGGGGGCCACCAAGGTCCTCTTCTCCCCTGCACCTCCAAGTAACTCCATCTGAAGGGCACAGCTGCAGCTTCTGTCAGCTCCTGCTCCATGCGCTCAGTAGCCCCAGCATTAAAGCAGCCACAGCCCAAAACGCTTAGAGCAGTTTTTCTTTCTCTCATTGTGGTTTCTCCTGCCTTCATGAATTCTGTAGGTCTCTCCTCCTCTTCCCCTGAGCTCCAGTGGCCCCAGCTTGGCTGATGTTACATTTTTATAGTTGTAAATTGGTTGATTTGTGGGAGAGAGTGATGCTGGGGACTGTCTATTACGCATCTTGACCGGAACTCCCATACTAGGAATTTTACAGATATCATCTCAAAGAAGCAATAAAAGCTATTGTTAACTGAAATAATACCATTTTGCCCATAGACTCTCTTAGTAAGGTTTCAAAGTAAGTGTCCTTGAGGATTGTAGTTGATATCACTTTTTGACATGCAGAAATTTTAAATATTTATGAAGTCAGATCTAACAATCTTTTACTTTAAGTATTGTGCTTTTGCATGTATAGTAAGAAAGCATTTAAAAATGCTACACAAAGGAATATGCTTAAAGTTGTGGTCTTTAATAGGAGGACAGAACTTATAGGGGAAAAGTCTAGCATTTAATAACTAACAATTTTGAGAATATGCTCTTTTTAATACTATGAAATCAAGTTCAGGTAGCAATTTTTGAATTATACTGTCTGGACTTTGTGGGGATAGGGAGAAGGCTGGAGCACAGAAACATAATGAATGTTTCTAGTATCTGTTTTTGCCAGGCACTGTGCTTGGCACAGTAGATTGGTAAATCATTTAATTCTCAGACCTGCCCTTTTTGATAATCTACCCATTTTATGGTTTCCATTTATTTGACAAATATTTGTTGAACAAAGTATCAGTTTTTAGACTTACTTCTGTAGAAAGTGGAAAAATAAATCAAACTGGTGTATGCACAAAGAAAATTTATTTGATCATGTTAACTGAAAAGGTCTAGCTTTTGTGATAGCTTGACCCTGGGTTCAAATGATACCACCAAGTTCCATGTCTCAGTTCCATGTCAAGTTCCACCTCTGGATTGGCTCTATTATCAGGCTCTTCGTGGTGGCCACCGCAGCCTAGGGCTCAAATTGTCATAACAGACAGACTAGGAGAAGAGAAAGTCTGCTTCCCCAAGAGCTCAAAGTGCCAGAATTGAATTTCCCAGGCCCTAACTGTCTTCATATGAATCATCTGCCTCTCCCTGAGTCAATCCTCTGTTCAGGGTATTGTGGTCACTGGCCTAACGTGGATAATGTGCTCCACGTGGGAGCCACAGGGTTGAATAAGTTCTTCTGAAGTGCCTGTGCTGAGACAACAGCATAAAAAGATGCAGAGATATAAAAAATCTGGAACACTGGAAAAATTCCCATTAATTGGTAAGGTTGTCGCTTTGTGTACCATGGGTTGACTGAAATAAAGCTGGAAAGGAAATCAGAACTCCGTTCAACATAGACTGGGCTCAGGTAGTAGAAGGCTCTATATTTCATGCTACATAATGTTGACTAAATTCTGAGGGCAATAGCAAGCCTAGGAAGGAAACAAAGGGAGAAAAAAACAAGAAAGAATACCAGGGTACAACAATATCTGAGGATTGAGCAGAGGAATGGGAGCCCATAAGGAAGTTAGTCAGGAAATTGTCAGTAAGGCAGGAAGCGAAGGAGGTGAGAGTGGTATAATTGAAGCCAAGAGAAAGGAAAGTTTCAAAGAGCCAGAAGTAAAGTGTTCAATTCAGAACATAGGTCAGATTGCATAGGGCCTGAAAGATGTCCTTTGGATTGGCAAATAAGAGATAGGAGGTCATTAATGGGCCAAAGAGCCTATTATCTGTAATAATAGAGGTAATGGGCTGAAGGGATAAGAGGTTGTGATCAGAGATGACCGATTCAAGCTTAAGATTTCGGAGTTATAGATTTAGAGGATAATAAAGTAAAAATAGCTTTAATTTGGGAGGTTAATGAGTTTTGAGGCAAAACTATTGACTTCATGGATTTCATATTGTTTTAGTCCATTTCTGTTGCTTATAGCAGAATACTTGATACTGCATAATTTATAAAGAAATGAAATTTATTTCTTACAGTTTTGGAGGCTGGAAAGTCCAACGTCTAGGGAACACATCTGATGAGGACCTTCTTCAGGGTCCCATGGAGACCAGGGTATCAAGGGGCAAGAGAATGGCCTAAGAGAGTTAACCTTCTCACTTGCCCTCCTTTTAAAGCCATCACAACCACACCCATTACTCCATGAATCAATCAATCCATTCACTAGTGCACAGCCCTCACAATCTAATCACCTCTTAAAGGTCCCACCTTTCAAATACCATAACTGGATTTCCCACCCTCTTAACACCATTACAATGGGGGTCAAGATTCCAATACATGAACTTTTGGGAGACACATTTGATCCAGGGCAAATATGAAAAGGAAAACTGATAAAGTTTCCATATCTGTAAAAGTAAGAAATGAATGGGAATTTGTAGTAAGTACATGTAGAAAGATGGTTGGCATGAACCTGATAAGAAGTGACTTTTCTTAAGGAAGAGGAAAAATGAAGGTGTAGAAGGGACGATAGCAAGGATGAAGAATACAGACATTTCTCCAAGTCCTCATGGGATAGACAAGGGAAAAACAAAGCTCCCTTCTCCAGACAGGATAGAAGATGGGGGTGGGAATCACGGTCTTTTGACCATTTCTGGATACTAAATAAAAATTTGGATACTTTCTAAGACAAATATAGTAGATGTGTAGTAAAGAATTTATAGAAAAGAATCTCTTGGCCAAAGAGAAAGTCTGGCCTTTGTCCTTGGCTTCTGGGAGTAATCTCTGTGCCTTGGGAATGTTATGCCTGATAGGAGGATCTTTGTTTGCCTGGAGACCTTAGGTCCTACTGGATAGTCTAGCAATGTAATTTAGCTTGGGGGCTGGCCACTTCAGAAAGACCAACAGTGTGGCTTAAGGTAAGGGTTTGGTTCATATGCTATCACAGAGATTGAACCCTGGACCCTGAGGTTATCAGCACCACACTTTAACCAACTGAGTTAACTGGCCAGTCCCTGTATACTTTTTAAATAAAACATTTGTTAGGTTCCTTTACCCTAATTCATCTATAATAGGTTTGTGAAATTATCCAATAAATGCCTATTAAATTTAACTGAGAACAATTAAAGTTGTAGGAAAGAACCCACTTAAATTGTTTTTAGTGTACATTTTATCAAAGATTTTTATTAAAGAGAAAATACTTTGTGTAATATTAATACTTAATAATTGTATGATGTTGAGAAAATCACATAATTTCTTTGAATTTGAGTCTGATCATTTCCAAAATTAAAGATAATATCTTTTTCACAGATACTAAGTAAGGATTAAGGTCTAATGAAAGATGAAGGATGAAATGAGATATATTATTAAAAATTTTTAGCCTAGTATTGCCATGTAGTACGTGTTCCATAAATATTAACTGAGATGATGATAATATTCTAAAAATTTCATATAAGATTTATACTTTATAAATTTAGTTGACTAAAGACTGATGGGTTGCTAATATTTCTGAACTCAATTCTCCTTTATTTAAGAAGCTAATTTCACCTCTTTGCAAACTTATGAACTGACAGCATTATAATAATCTTAGGTATATTAGTTCATTTCTGTCATTTATGACAGAATACCTGAAACTGGGTAATTTATAAAGAAACAAAATTTGTTTCTTATAGTTTCATAGGTTGGGAAGTCCAAAGTCCAGGAGGCACTTCTGATGATGGCCTTCTGGGTGGAAAATCCACAGGGTCCTGTGGCAACACAGGGTATCGCATGGTGAGCATAGCAAGAACTCTTTCATGTGCTCTCCTTATTAAGCCACCACTCTGCATCCATGGTGACCCACTAAACCATTAACCCATTAGTTCATGAATGGGTTATTCTATTCATTAGGACAGAATCTTCACAATCTAATCACCTCTTATAGGACCCACCTTTCAAATGACATAATTGGGTTTCCCACCCTCTTAACACTGTTATAATGGGGATCAAGTTTCCAACACATGAATGAACTTTTGGGGGACACATTTACCACATAGCATTAGACAAATCACCACTACCATCTAGATTCTAGTTACCAGTTCCATACAAATCATTGTACTTGAATGTATATGGTTTTAAAAAATGACAGAATCAAAGTACCTTATACTTTTTATTATTGTATTTCATATATCTTTTTTTTTTTTTTTTTTTTTTTTTTTTTCCGTGTCCGGCAA
>NW_007729550.1:5354-25971 GCF_000696425.1 Galeopterus variegatus | reverse complement strand
TAGGACCCACCTTTCAAATGACATAATTGGGTTTCCCACCCTCTTAACACTGTTATAATGGGGATCAAGTTTCCAACACATGAATGAACTTTTGGGGGACACATTTACCACATAGCATTAGACAAATCACCACTACCATCTAGATTCTAGTTACCAGTTCCATACAAATCATTGTACTTGAATGTATATGGTTTTAAAAAATGACAGAATCAAAGTACCTTATACTTTTTATTATTGTATTTCATATATCTTTTTTTTTTTTTTTTTTTTTGTCTTTTTCCGTGTCCGGCAACGGATCGCAACCCTCAGTGTTGCCCCCGCGCCTCGCTCAGCCAGTGAGTGGGAACCGGTCTGTATGTGGGATCCGAACCCTCGGGCGGGAGCGCCGTCGCGCTTCCCAAGTGGCGCACTATAGCAGTGTGCCACCGGGCCGGCCCCTGTATTTCATATATCTTAAGCATGTAAAATAAATTTATTCCAATGATTTGATTTCATGCATTGACTATGAATAGCAATTTCTAGCCAATTTTTTTTTTTTTTTTGATGGCTGGCCAGCAAGGGGATCTGAACCCTTGACCTTGGTTTTATAAGGAGGGGCTCTAACCATCTGAGCTAAACAGACAGCCCTCTAGCCAAATTTTGATTTCTGCATACTTCAAATACATTCTTTTATGTTGTTATATATTTTTTCAATTACACAATGTAATTGTATTCATTTTTTGTGGAAAGTTGTTATACATTGCTATACATATCTTCTCCCTTTCCCACCTCTGGTGTCCTCAGTCTTGTTCTCTCCTTTTGAGAGTTCAAGGAATTATTGTAATTGTTGTTTCTTTCTTTCTTACTTTTTTTTCATCTCCCACTTATGAGTGAGGACATGCGGTATTTCTCTTTCTGTGCCTGGCTTATTTCACTTAACATAATTTTCTCCAAGTTCACCCATGTTCCTGCAAATGGCAGAATTTCTTTCCTTCTTGTTACAGAGTAGTATTCCATTATGAATATATACCACGTTTTCCTTATCCAGTCGCCTGTTGATGGACATTTAGATTGGTTCTGTATCTTGGCTATTGTAAATAGAGCTGCGATAAACCTGGGAGTGCGGGTATCTCTTTTTCATGATGATTTCCATTCCTTTGGGTATATACTCAGCAGTGAAATTACTGGATCATATGACAATTCTATCCGTAGTTGTATAAACAAATTTTTTGCAAAGTTTCTGCTACTGCTACTAGCAAGGACTTACATTGTAATGATTAATGCTGGTTTTTTAAAGCTTTTTTATTCTATTGTGATTTGCATCAAAGTACATTCCTGAAATGCTTACTATTTAACTCTTGAATAAAAATTTAATCAATATAGAAATTTCCTGCCATTCTTGATCAAATACAAGCTGTTTTCAAGTCATTTGTAGATTATGGTTCCGTGGTGTGTGCATATGTGTCCAAACCCGCTATGCAACTTACATAATACAAGGGTGATTTTAGTAACCACATGGGTGGTTTCTTGGCCTTGGGAATAAGAATGGGTATTTTTTTTTCTTCATGTTGTAAGTCACGAAAGTTATCTTCCATCAAATATTCAAATATAAACTGTCTACTTCCATTCAAACCTGCAAGCTGCATGGGGAAAGTTTTAAACTTCTCTTTGAGGTTTTCCTTTTCCAAGAAAGTGCAAAAGGAAGAAGGAATTGCCATAAAGGAAAGCAAAATCACTGCTCCCCAGTTCTTTTTACTTAATTCTCCCTTCCTAAACCTCTCTTTCCCTCCCCTCCCTCAGCATAGTCGGGTTTTATACCCATAAGTTTTTTTTTGGGGGGGGGGAGTTTCCTCTCCCACCTACCCACCCGCTTTTTATACCCGTAAGTATTTGGTGAATCACTTTAACGTTTCGTGACTAAAGTACGTGGGCGAAACCCCTCCAAGAAAAGAGAACGCTGCTCTCAAGACCTTTCAAGGTAGGGAAAGCTTGGGAAACTGTTTCTATGGACACAGGACGCGTTGCTACGGGACTAAAGGCGGGGGAGGGGAGTAACTACCAGAGCCAGAAGAGAAAGCAGATGGGGTTTGTTTTGCGTTGGAAAAGCTGGAAATCACGATCTGTACAGGGGTGGGAGGTGAAATAGAAAAAACGTAGTTTTATTAAAACATCCTTTTTGTCCCCCCAGTCGGTGGAACTTTCGCCAGTGGGATCTGGGAGGGGAGAGAGTACGGGTGGGATGCGAGAGGCGTAACCTGAAGCTGGGCTCTCAGGTGAGTGTGGGACGCAGGTGGGAGGCGGGGCCGAGAGGCTCTTCCAGGTGCCTTGAAAAACCCTTTGCCTCTTCGATGCTTAATATGAATGAACTTCCTCAAGTTTGCCCCCAATTTTGGCTTTCCATGAAAGGACCATAGGCATAGAGTGTTTGAATCGGGCTCCTCTTCCAAGAAGGATGGAGGCGCCGCGGGAAGGAGAACTGGGGGGCGGGGAGAGGCGCCAGAGGCAGCTCAAGGGCACGTAATTGATACATTTCCAACTTGCCTGTCGCCGAGGAAGCTGGAGAGGCTGGGGGCGCTAATCACTCCTGCGGTAGTAGTGGGCCCATGTTGAGTGAGCCAATCAATTCTTAGAATCATTATCAGATTGGTTGCTCCCAATAATATTCCCCAATGCATGTACATCATACTTTAAAATTGCCTTAATATTTTTCCTTAGAAACGTCCCTTCCAACCTCAAGTTGGTGACAGGCAAATTTTAGTAACAGTTAGAAACGAAAAGTAAGCTTTCTCTCCCTCTGTCATAACAAAAAAAGGACAAGAATATAAATGACATGGATCTAAGAACATGGGCCAGGTTTATAGTTATCTTTTATTAATGAGTTTTAAAGTTAGTTCTCCCAATTTGTGGGCTGAATTAGTTTGCTAGGACTGCCATAACAAAATACCACAGACTGGGAGGCTAAACAATAGAAATTTGTTTTCTCACAGTACTGGAAGCTAAAAGTTGTAGATTTTTAGGGGTGATTTCTTTGGAGGCCTCTCTCCTGGTCTTGGAGATGGCTGCCTTCTCACTGTGTCCTCACAAGGTCTTTCCTCCCGGTGTGTTATCTGTGCAATAAGAGAACGTAAGAAAAAGGGACTTTCACCAAGACAAAGAATGAGAGGACACTAAGACCAGTTTTTTGAAAGTAGTTGTCTTTACACTAGGATTTGGTTAAGAGTAGGCTTTGGACTGGAAGACATGAGGAGAGAACATTCTGAGTGGAAGGAAACACGAGTTGGGGACATGCTTGGGAAAAGGGCAGGAAGCATCCAGGGAACAGGAGTAGTCGAATATAGTGGAAGAGGAAGGGACAGAGTGGATAAACTGGAAAAGGTGAGCTGAGCCAGATTCTGGACTGTGTTTCTTGAACGGTCTGCTATCCTCTGAAGAGTTTGGGTGTCATCCTGCAGGTAATGAGAAGCAAGCCAACCTTTGTGGGTTGGAGCTGGACCTGATCAATGTCCTGTTTAAGAAAGACAGTTCTGGTAACATTTTGAAAGATCAGTATTAGAGGGATGAGGAGGAAAGCTAGGGGCAGGCAAAATAAGGGGGAGTACAGTGCAGTAACCCAGGGCCGGGAAAGTGAAAACCTAAAGGTCTGAAGGAGGGCAAGGGCAATGGAAGTCAAAGCAAGGATCAGAAGAGTTTTGTATCAATGTAGCCCCAGTGTTCATAGAATTATGTGAAAGACTTGATGCATTCTAACCCCGAGATTCTATGAAATAGGTTTCCGTGACCACATAAAGACCCTGTATTCCAGATGAGAGCATTTCCCCCTATAAGAATGCTTCAGACATACTTATACATATTTAAGAAGTGAGATCATCTCTCCCACCCACAGTTAATATAACATTTGAAAAGGGGATGATTAGATATCTGTTAACCACAATACTAATATTGTTTTTTGACGAGATGCCGGTATGGAGACATAGTAATGCTTATCAGGGTAATCTCCCTAAATGGTTACTAACTTCTCAAGACCTATACTTGGGCTTTATAGGGCAATGAGTTTTAATTTCTATTCACTGAACTCAAAATTAAGAATTTAATAGAAAGTTCAGAAGTAAAACTATGAGGAAATTAGGAAAGGAAAGGAAACAAAATAATCAGATAACATTTTACAGAAGATACTTAATTACTGGATTAAAATAGAAGATACTAAATTGCTGAATAAATTCTCATTGTTTCCCAAGTTCCAAAGTGATTTAGGATAGGTGTAACTGAAGAAATATATTGCAAAGGAAGCAAATAGAAAGAAAGTCAGACGTATGGAGACCATTGATCACATGGTGGCAAGTATGGCAGAAAAAAATGAAATGGTTTGCAGATGGAGAATGTGCATTTTGCAGCATTTATAGGAAATCCCACACATCTTATTTCTGACTGGTAAGTGTATCATTACTTAGATTTATTTATTTTATTTACCACTTATATGTCACTTACATTTGCATAATTAAACCTCATAACAACCTTGAAATAGGTACTTTTATTATTTTCATTTTATAGATGGGCAACACAGAAAGATTAAGCAAGCCCACAGTCACACAACTGGTAAGCAGCAGAGCTAAGGATTCAAACCCAGAAAGTCTGAATCCAGGGTCTATGTTCTTAAACAGTACACTATGCTGCCTTTCTAAGTTTGAAGGTGGGGGAGAAAGCAATGTTTGCTATGTTACATTTAATATAGGATCTATTCCTTTAACTTTTACTTCCCTTCAACCAATTTTCTCTTCCTCTTTTTTTTTTTTTTTTTTTTTAATGCTATGGCTTGATCTGGAAGAACCTCAACAGGACTCTGTCAAAGATTCGTGCATACTCATAAATATAAACACAAGCTAAAAACAGTCATACATTTACAGTTGTCCATTTCCTCTGTAGCTGATGATTAAGTCATTCATTCAAGTTGTTAGGTATTAGGGATGCAAAGATAAATTAGACATGGTCCCAGCCTTCAAGAAACACATAGTATAGAATAAGACAAATATATCACATGTTTTATTATAGTGTGATAAGTGCTAGGATAGCAGTTTACAATAAGATGTCATATGAGCACAGACATTTGGCATCTAAATCATAGTGTATCCGAGAAAGCTTCCTAGGAGAGGTGTTGCTTGTGGTGTTGGGTCTTGAAGAACGAGTAGGACAGGGAATGGAAGAATGATGTTGGAGGCAAAAGGATTAGCAAAAACAAAGCAAATAGAGGAAAATACAACATATTTAATGAACCACAAGTTGTTCATTATGACTGGGGTATCAAGTGTACATGAGCAAGAGACAGATGAGGTTAAAGATTTAGTCAGAGGCCAAACTATGAGCCTTGCATGATAAATCAAGGAACTTGAAATATGTTCTGGAAGCTGTTGGGAGGGGTTGAAGCTTTAAGCAGAGAGTCATGTAATTGTATTTTTCTTGAAAAAAGTAATTCAGATGTAAAGAATAGGATGGAGGATAGAATGGATCAAATGTATAGACATATTTTGAAACTATTGCAATAATCCAGGCAACAGGTTATGGAATCCTAAACTGAGGCAGTAGCAATATGACTAGATTAGAGGAAAAAAGCAAAAAGATATTTAGAATGTAGCATGTACAAGATAAGTGATTATGTATATTTAGGGAGGGGTGAAAGGAGTTTTCTGGGATTGTGGTGACCAAATCCTCTCCAAACCGGGAAGCCCATTCACTTCAATATGTTGGTTCTTCCAGTTATTTATCTTTGTATCTCCTGCTGAGAGAAATCTTTATCTCCAATAAAAGAAATTTTGGTAAGAAATACGGAAGCCTTCTCCATCCCACAGAACTCTTGTTATGTTTAAGGGAAACACAGAAACTAGAATTCCTTAGTTGTTTTTAGAATATACAAGAAGGCTGGTTCCCGGGTCTGAAAAGAAAGTATATAGTGTCCACATAATCTAATCCCCTTCCAAAATCTGTCCCAGATTCTCCTGTAGGAGACCCAGAGAGTCGGAGTCATGAACATTGTACTAACACCTTTACTCTGAATCTCCCCTTTCCAACCTACAACCTTAGGCTATGTGGTTTGTAACAGGGCATGCTGTCTGCCTGCACCCCCATGGACCAGAATTTTCTGTGTGTAACTTCTGTGTCACAATGGACTACATCATGGGATGGAGGTGGAATATCTAGCAGCATAGCAGAGAGCATAATAGGATGGGAAATCTCTATCAGAGCATGAGGAATTCACACTCGTATGGTGAAGGAAAGAGAGTAGAGAAGAGTGAAAAGAAAACAAATACAAAATAATGTCTGCTTTTGGCATAGGATCCTGAATCCTTGGCTTTTCGTGCATTATTGTTTCTGTGTGATATTGATTGAATAATATAGAATATGGGAGAAATATCATAGATTTTCTTGAGCTAGAAAGAACCTTAGCATTGACATTGATGTTCATTAAAAATGTTGATAAATTCAATACTTCCTGTGAGCCATATAACTTTTACACTTAAATGCCACTGGAGCCCATTCAATTGAAAAATACATTGAATGCATAGTGATCTACTCAAATTTTAAAAATTAATAATATAAAGGGAGCTTTGGGTTAGTATTCCTGGATTCTTGACTCTGCTGTACAAAATCTTAGAGAAGTTAGATGTCCTTGATAAGCAAGCAAAGATAATCTTGGCTGGAAGAGCAAAGGTTTGTAAAATACAAGTTAAAATCCAATTTAATCATTAAAAAGTTGACATTTTAAATATGAATAATTTTACTTTTTAGTTAATGATGTATTAATATGAAGATGTAAACTAATTTTTAAAAAGCAAAAAATTATGTTATTTGAATGAGTCATCTAAGTAAGTGAATACTAAAAGGAATTAATTAAATATACAAGACAACTTCTAGATAGCTGCCATGGTAGGTTATGGTCTGTATCAAACCTGCTCTAGATAAAAAAAAATCCTAAACACCCAAATGTTAAATGTGGCTATTCTTAGTTCTTACTGATATGTTAAACATACAAAAAGTTATTCCGATGGTCTATTAAAAGGAAGAGAACATTTGGCATAGTTAATGAAGAGGACCCAGTGGAGAGACATGCCTGCTATGGTTCCAACAACCCTACGTATCAATATTGTCTTTGCTGAATATATAGCCTTTCTGCTAACCAGCCAGCCCTTTCCTCAAATTCTGAATTTTAGTGTTAGGAGGGAGTCTAAATGATCACCTAATATAACACCCTCATTTCTTAGATGGGAAAAAAAAGCCTCAGGTCACTCAGCAAAGGCATAAAAAAAAGTTGGTACCCACGGCCCCCAATTTTCAACCTGTAATATTTTTCCATTACTGCCCACACATAAATTCTGTGTGTGTGTGTGTGTGTGTGTGTATAAAATGAGATTAATTTTTGTCCTTTTCACACAGGATTTTCCCTATATAAAAATAACTTCTTTTTTTCCACTTTGGCTTTGCTACAGAAAAACAGGCTTCAGAGTGAAGGAAAGAAAAAGACTTTGGTTACACCGCTGACATTTGATTTTCAGTTGGAATTTGAAGAAGCTATTGCTACATCCACTAAGGCAGTATCAAAGGTCACAGAAGACAAATCATGTGGCATTAAAAGATCAAAAAGGTAACTATCATAACTATTTCAAACTTTCAGTTTGGAGTTTTAAAACATATTTGTCTTAGATTATGCAATGTATAGTAAATGAAAGCTTTGCCATATGGTATATTTTTAAATGGTTATGAGTTAAAATATACTAAATCATTCTGAATAGTCCTAGTTTATAAAATATTTATTATAATATTTCATTAGTGTAGATGGCAATTACAATTCTGAATTTGTAAAGAAAGGCTTTTCTTGAGCTCAATTATATTGCCTAAAATTAATGTCAGAATTTATTTCAAACTTTAACTGATATACTTCAGGAAAAAGTCTGCCTAGAAAACTAAGTAAGGCAGTTTCTCTGAGTACTTACCAGGGATAGCCTGAATATGTCATACTTGGCTTTTCACTGGCATTGTGTACATGTGTAATGCTATGTAATTTTTCCAGGCATCAGAAATGTAGAGGAGAGCCCCAAAAGAGAAGTAATAAGATGTAGAATCAATAGAATTTCAAATCAACTGGATATTGGTGGTAGTGTGGATACTGTTCTTATTTATTCTGTGTAACAATCCAATGTGTTAAGTGCAGTTTTACAGACGAAAAATCCAAATCAAAATAAAGTTAAATAACCTGTCCAAGGTCACATAGCTAACAAGGGGCAGAGGGTGGATTTAAATCCCAACAGCCTGATTTCAGAGCCTGTGCTTTTTATTACTACCCCATTCAATAGGATGACTGGGGAGTTTTCAGGCTTGGTGATGAAGTGCATGGTATACCAGGTAAAGACTGAAGAGTGATTGGTAAGAAATGAGGCTAAAGAGGTTAGGAAACGTCAGATCACCAAAGGCCTTATAAGCCAGCTAAAGAACTTTGAACAATCTCCTAAGGCAGTGAGGAACCACTGAAGGGTTAAATAGGGCAGTGCATACTCAGAATTAGATTTTAGAAATATCATTAAGTAGCAAAGAAGTAGTTGAAAATCATGAGGGCTCCTCAGAGAACCTGACCTTTTGCTAGAGTCGTAGTATCTCCAGAACCTGCCTGTTCCAGGAAGTAACCCATCTTGCAGTGAGTCCTTTTCTAGCCACACCAGAAAGATTACTTAAATAACAGAGCATAAGGCAGAAAGCTCCTATCCTCATATCAGCAATGATATGCTGTTTACATTGGTGTGTTCTATGGATTCAATTTATTTTTTAACAGAAGGATAAAGTTACATGCAGAAAAGATAATTTAATATGAATAGAGAATACAGTTGTAGCCTGTAGTGAAACTTAATTGGCTAAATTCCTTCTTTCTTTCATTCAATATATGTCATATTCTTTGCGTGATACTAGTCTGGCATAGAGATTAAGAGGGTGGGGTGTATAGATCAGTTGCCAGGTTTGTATACTAGCTTTGCTTTCTATTAGCTCTGTTTTACAAACTCTTTGTGCCTCAGTTTCCACATCTTTACAGTGGGGATGATAATAGTATATATTCTACAGGGTACTTGTGAGAATTAAATGGGTTAATATACATGAAGAGTTTAAAGTTCCCCAATATATAGTAGGCACTCAAAACAAAAACAAAAAAGACCAACAACAAAAATATAAGCTTTGTTTTTGCAATATGCAATCATATATTCCAATCATTAAAAATAAGATGGTAACGAGGTACACTTAAGCCATGTTGACTTAAGGCAAGCATTTCTGAAATCTTAGATAACATGTGACTTAATAGTTAAGTGGAGTGGGTGGGGTGGAACAGAAAGGGTGGAGAAGATGGAGACATTTATGTGAGTGGAAACAGAGGTTCATGCCGACCTTGCTACAACTGACATAAATCTAGATTCTTTTAAGGCTCCATAAGGATTCAAGGAAGCTGAGGGCCTTACCTCCTCCAACTCCCTGTGGGGAGAACCTCACTATTGGCTGAACACCCCCTCTTCTCTGAAGCTGGAAGTGGACTCCCAGTTGCTCATACCTGGAGAAGCCTGAGATTCTGGAGTAGGGCTTCTTAACATTGGTGGCTTGTTAAAATCACCTGTGAGCTTTTTAAAAACATGCTATGTCCCCAATCCTAGAGACTATGACTTAACTGTAGATATTTTTTTCAAAGCATTTCAGGTGATTCTAATATGCAACTAGCAATTTGAGAACCATTGCTACAGGCTCTTCATTTCTCAATCAAGAGATCCTAGTGGGACAACCTGTTTGCCACTGATTCACTACAAAAGGATCTCATCTCTCACTGCCTGATATTACCTGAGTTCCAAATAGCCTGAACATTAGAGGTGCTGAAGGAACCTATACTCACTGAAAAGAGAAGCCAAAGAGAAGTCACATTTAAGGGGTCATTTAAGGGGACTCTTAAGTAGGGAGATGAAGCCAAACAATCAGAACAGGTGACTCCTAATGAGGCAGATTTAATGAGAACAACAGAAGAGCTTTAGAAAATATGTCTCTTAAGGGCAGAAATAACTGGGGGGGTGGGAGGAAGAAGACTTTTTAAAAAATCTGAATCAAAAACAAATAGGGAGGGGCCGGCCCGGTGGTGCACTGCTACAGTGTGCCGCTTGGGAGCGCAGTGGCGCTCCCGCCATAAAAATCTGAATCAAAAACAAATAGGGAGGGGCCGGCCCAGTGGTGCACTGCTACAGTGTGCCGCTTGGGAGCGCAGTGGCGCTCCCGCCAAGGGTTCGGATCCTACATACAGACCGGCCGCTCACTGGCTGAGCGAGGTGCGGGTGCAACACCGAGGGTTGCGATCCCGTTGCCGGTCCTGGTCCGGTACAGGTGCGACACTGAGGGTTGCGATCCGTTGCCGGTCACGAAAAAAAAAGACAAAAAGGAAAGGAAAAAAAAAAAAAAAAAACAAATAGGGAAATTAAAAATAGAATATGGATGAAAACTGGGTTGACAATGTAGAAGATCAAATAGAGACACAATCTTGCAAAACTACAAAAAAATGGAAATCAGATTGAAAAGAGACATATAGCACAATTTCAGGATACTCAATATATAGATATATACTTAATATATCAATCAGAAGAGAGAGAAATAGATGATTAGAAAATAATTTTTAAAAAGCAGGAAATATGTCCTTATTTTGAAGACAGACTTGAATTTTCAAGTCAAAAGGGTCACCAAGTGCTAGACCTATGGTAAAATCACTTAATTCCAAAGGCAGAAAAAACAGGTTAATTACAAAGGAAAGGAAATAAAATCAGTTTTATATATCTCATCTGCATCTCTGAGGCTAGAAAACTGTAAACCATTTTCAACTTTTAGACAGAATGGCTATTCAGGAATCCTCTGTTTTGTTTGATGAAAACAAAAGAGCAACATGCTTTTTGAACACAAAAGACTTTAGAAAGTAATATACCAGTGTATTCATTCTGAGAAAATTACTTGGATAAGTATTGTGTCCAAATTAAAATTAATTACAAATAAAATAAAGATCCATCCCAATAAAGATCTCAAACTGGTTATATTTATTACGGAAAAATGTATTTAAAATTATCCCATGATGCCAGAATGAAAACTCTGGGCTTCCATCTCAATGTGGCTGTCTAAAAACATAAAACGTTCCCAAGAATTACCAGGGAAATAGTCCATAAATGATTTCTGGCTGGAAAGGGGCAGCTTTTAGAGTGACCCACATGCTCCCACCTGAGCTGTGTCCTCCTCTCAGGTTTCATCTCTTTGCATGCTGGTGCCATTCCAATGATCCATTCCAGCGATGTGAAGCAGCCTTCCTGTAATTCCAGCCCATGCAACTCAAAATCAAGGCCTCTATCTATATTCCCCTAAATTCAGCTAAGGCAGGATATAATTTCACAGGGAATTTTGCTAAAAAAAAAAAAAAAAAAAGCAAGGTGGGGAGGGATGGGGGGATGAATTTTTTTTTGAAACTGCAAAAAGTCCAAAACCAATTAAACTTAGAAATAACAGATTTATGATCCCATACTATAAAATTAACCCCCTCAATTTATAATTTAGCTATTCCTCATCCTCTATGAGAATCCAGTGCTAGGAACATAATTTTTATTTCTAGGCTTTTATTCCTTCCTTTCCTTCCTCCTACTTCCACCCTTCTGTTGAGAGACAATTCTTTTTGGGTCCCTTGCATTTCTGTACATCTGTGAGCAGAGGCACTGACTGTCTTTGCAAGGATATTTGTAGAGCAAATAGCCTCGGAAGATAGAAATAGTGCCACCCTCTGGAGCAAGAACTGATATGGTTACGTACATTATAAAAGATTTGGATTCTCTAAACTCAGGGATCCATTCCCGTAACAAGCTCACTGTGTGTGTGCAAGTATCATCTGGCTCTCTGCCTATTGCCCTGTGGAATTAGGGCTTGGAGAACTGGTGCAGAAAGTGATCCTGTCTTTTCCCATTGCTGAATAATAAATGGTCCTTTGTCTCTGATCCAGGAGTCTCATGTCTTCTGCCAGCATCAATGAAACTGTGGCAGGCTAATTTGTTAACTTGTAAGTAGGATCAAATGTCAGTTCTTAACACCTACTTTTAGGGAAGAAGTTTGGGAGTAGAATGACAGATGCTTGGGCCCTCCTTGAAAACTGAGTGGTGAAAGTCATCGTGGCTTATTCCTCAGTCAGTTATAGAATGTCCTCATCCGGGTCCCTGTCAGCCTAGAAGGAAATTACCATTATGGGCCACATAACAATGTTTTGGTCAGTGACAGACCAAATATACTATGGTGGTCCCATAAGATTATAATGGCTACACTATATAGCCTAGGTGTGTAGTAGGCTGTACCATCTAGATTTGTGTAAGTACACTCTATGATGTTAGCACAACTATGAAATCATGTAACAACACATTTCTCAGAATGTATCCCTGCTGTTAAACAACACATGACTATGTGTATATACCCATTTCATCTACCCAAAAGTCTATCTGCTTCTAAATAACAATATCTATAATTTAGTTATACATCAATTAAATCCACAAAATTAATCCATATAATAAAATAAAACAAAAAATCATGGCAAGGGACTATATAAAGTAGAAAGAAAGTCAAGATCAGTTGAGGACAGGATTTGTGTACAATTAATCTTATAAACCAAATGTATAGTGTTTAGTTCTTAGCTCAATATATTTCTAATCAATCATGTTAAGTATGCATTTTTTGAAGGACCAAAAAAAGAAAATCTTGTCATTTTCCGGTATTTCCACCAAACTCTGGCTTTTCTCTCATAAGCACACTGAATCCTTAAGAGCATTTGGGATGCTTAGCATGTCTAATACCTCCCAAAAGAATGTTAAAATGATCATAGTTTGGGAAATTGAAGAGAAAAAGTAATGACAACGTAAAGACACAATATTAGTAATAAGGAAAGAGCTATAATCATGGATATAGAAGAAATTAAAATAATTATGATGAATACTTTGTATAACTACACTGTTTTGAAACATGGATCCAATGAATGGGGAAAATAATCTCAAGAAGGAAAAACATACATAGATAAATAACTGTAGAAAAATTTGAAAGAATAGTCAGAGAACTCTTACAAAACCACCACTTTGAAGCTGTGTCAAGGGTGAGTTTCTTTAAAGTTTTCAAAGAACTGTTTAAATGGTTTCTGAGCATAGACAAAAATGGAATAGTTCTCAATTCTTTTTTATAAAAATAGCTTTGATCCTGAAGTCTGACCACAAGAATATAAAACAAATATAGATTTTTTAGAAATCTAAAATAAAATACAAGTTCATAGCACCTACTAATAGGGAGAACTGAGTGGTAAAAATAATTATGGCTTATTTATCAGTGAATTATAGAATTCTCTCATCCAGGTCCCTGTCAGCCTACAAGGAAACTACAGTAATATTCATATTAGTTTCATATTTATACTATCTCATTGCCTATTCTTGACTCAGGGATATACAAACATTCAAAATAAAACAGTTTTATCTTTCTCTAATTTACCCTGACCACTTTGGCTGTTAAAAGTCTGCCCAACTTAGTATTTTGTTCCCACAGCCTAGTCAAGCCTTTCTCTTCTGCATACAAGTCAGCCTAGTGATGCTTGAGAAGCTGAAATGGAGAGGGGGTACAGCCAGCAATTTGATTCTTCCTGTCCTCCCACCTTTGAGTGGGAGGTAGATATGATCTTCCTCTAAAATACCTCCTCCTCTTCTCTCCTCTAATCGTTTTTTCCTCTGGTATTGGAGCAGTGGTGTGCAAAAGGCTGCTTCTACCAACTCATTAGAGCTTCCTGTTGAATTTTCATAAATTTTGTGAGGTGGTTATTAAACATCTATCATTCAAAATAAAATTATGTAAACTAAAAATTAAATGACATACTAAAAATAAAGATTATACTCAAATCTCATCATTTCCTAATTACTTTACTACATTTTACTATTATCCTTTTTTTTTTTTTTTTTTTTTTTTGGTGATTGGCTGGTATGGGGATCAAACCCTGGATCTTAGTGTTATTAGCATCATGCTCTAACCAACTGAACTAACCTGCCAGTTCTACATTTTACTATTATCTATTATCTTAAAGTTATTTACATCTATTGTATCTACTGGGTGTAAATATTATATAATATCATGCTACTACCCGTCTTTTCCCAATTCCACATACATTGGTAGCTTGAAATTGACTGTGGGAGTATTTACACCACAGAAATTGGCAAACACTATGAATTGGGGTTTGAGTAGTTTGTTTAGATTTAAGAAAGTGAGAAAGAAAATGTTAATGATGATTAAACTTAAAAGTATGTCTTGCCTATAGCCATTACACTTTGAATAGCACAAAAAACTGAGGAAATATTTTTCTAGTATTCTAAAACTACTGTCTGGTTCAGCAAAGAAGTAGCTTATGTCATTGACAAATGCACAAAATTCTGTGTTGGAACTACACTCAAAGAAAAGGTTATTCAATATGAACTGAATATAAGAAGCAAGAAAACAAAAAAGGTTATTCAACATTTACCAGCACACCCCCTTGTATGGGGGTAAAGGAGGAGGAAGAGGTAAAAAGACAAAATCTCTTACTTAACTGGCCTCTGTTACCATCTTTCCTCTCAGCCATCAACTGTTTTCTGGCCCACTCTAGTCATAAAGACCCACCTCTTTAAAAGGGCACATGTGAGAGGTTGTCAGAGGAACTTGTTCCTCAATCAAGGAACCATAGACTGGGTGGCTTAAACAACAGAAATTTATTCTCATAGTTCTGGAGGCTAGAGAGTCTCCAAGGTCAAGGAACCAGCAGATCCAATGTCTTGTGAGGGTATTCTTCCTGGTCTGCAGACAGCTGTCTTCTTGCATCCTCATATAGCAGAAAGAGAAAGAGGGAAATTATCATTCTCGTGTCTCTTCTTATAAGGGCACTAATCCCATTATAAGGCCACATTTCATGACTTAATTACCTCCCAGAGGTCTCTCTTCCAAATACCATAACATTGAGAATTTAGGCTTCAACATATGAATTTGGGAAAGATTTAAACATTCATAGAATTCCACCCCTGGCTCTCCAAAATTCATGTCCTTCTAACATGCAAAATACATTCATTCCATCTCAACACACCCCAAAATCTTAACTGGTTCCAGTACCAACTCTAAAGTCTAAAGTCCAAAGTCTCAACCAAATATCATCTGAATCAGATATGGTTGAGACTCAAGGTAAGATTCATTATGAGGCAAAATTTCTCTCCAATTATGAACCCATGAAACAAAACAAGTTATGTGCTTCCAAAATACAATGACAGAACAGGCATAGGATAGACATTTCTATTACAAAAGGGGGAGACAGGAAAGAAGGAAGAGGTGACAGATCCCAAATAGGTCCAAAACCAAGCAAGACAAACTCTAGGGATCTTAAGGATCAAGAATAATCCTCTTTGGCTCAATACTCTGCCTTCTGGATCCACTGAGACAGTCATCTTACCCCCAGGTCCCACTGGGGCAATGGTCCTACCTCTGAGGCTCTGCCTGGTGGGGTTGCCTGTGGCTCCACTAGGCAAGGGTCTCACCCTTTGAAACCGAGGTAGAGGCAGCCCTGCTCTCCAGCTATGTGCACTTTGAGCCTATGGTGGGAGTGGCAGCTCTGATGATCTCTGAATTGCTTTTGGAGATCTTCCCCTTATCTTGAACACTAGTGCATGTTTGCAGTTGAATAGTTGCATGCAATAGCTCTACAGTCTGGTCCTGTAGAGTTTAAGAAGTCCAACAGTCTTCCTTCACTTTGTCCCATTTTCTGTTTCCTTTAGTCACAGCTGGCAGTGTTTCTGCTGGTATAATCCCATCTCTATTCCTGGCTTTAGCTGATTACATTCATGATTCACACCCACACTAATTCCTTACCAAATGGTCAGTCTACCACCTCCTTAGAGTTCTCCTCTGAACATGCTTTCTCATTTTTTGTAATATCAGTAGGCTAAACATTTTCTAAATCTTAAAGTTCTGGTTCCCTTTTGCCTAATAATTTCATCATCAATTCATTTCTCTCCTCTTGCATTTTACTATAAATGTCAGAAGGAACTGAGCTGCTTCTTCAACGCTTTGCTTAGAAATCTCCTCACCTAAATATCCAATTGTATTGCTCACAAGTTATATATCCCACAAAAATCTAGAAAACAAATACAAATCAGTCAAGTTATTTGCCACTCCATAAGGACCTTTCCTTCCGTATCCAATAACATGTTCCTGATTTCCATCTGGGACTTCATCAGAATGACCTTTACTATCCATATTTCTACCAACATTCTGTTCACGATTACATATGTATTCTCTAAGAAGACAGAGCTTTCCTCTTTCCTTTCTGAATCCTCACCAAAAGGCCTTTGAAAGCCCCTTCATGGCAATATTAGCATTTTCTAGCATGCACTTCAAAATTCTTTCAGCCTCTACCCATTAACCAGTTCCAAAACTGCTTCCCCATTTAAGGTTTTTGTTACAGCAGCACTCTACTTCTTAGTAACAATTTCTGTCTTTGTTCAGGCTGTTATAACAGAATACTATAGTCTGGGTGGCTTAAACAACAGCAATTTATTTCTCATGGTTCCGGAGGCTGGGAAGTCCAAGACCAAAGTGCCTCAGCAGATTCAGTGTTTGGTGATGGTTTTCTTCCTGGTTTGAAGATGGCTGTCTTCTTCTTGTATCCTCACATGGGCTAGAGCAGAGGGAGGAAGCAAGCTCTTCAGTCTTTTCTTCTCAGGGCATTAATCTCATTCAAGAGGACTCCACCCTCATGTCCTAATCACCTCCCAAAGACTCCACTTCATATCACTGTTAATTGGGGGTTAGGATTTTATCATACAACTGTTGGTGGGACACAAACATTCAGTTTATGACAGTGAGAATGATTGCCAAGGAGATGTTGATTATTTGTTTATTTGACTTTGTTTTGCTTTGTGTCTAGGAGATTTGTGGCACTTGGAATAAAAACTAAGGCAAGCTGTCAATAACCTGTTTAATGCTTCTATAAATAAGATCCTATTTAGTTATTTCAAAACCAGTTCTTTCTCCTTGCCCCCATCCTTTAAATATACATTCACATACACATGTGCACACACACACACACATACACACACACACACACACACACTTCTGGGAAGCAGTTCCAGATACACGGTGGAAATGATGGAAGGTGATGACAGGTGTGATGGGTTCCCAGGTGCCATGGGCATATTAATCATCAAGGAGTAGGAGGAAAAAAAATCAGACTTTTTGTGATTCTTGGCCCTTCACTTTCATACATTAGTTCACAAGGATTTAGCATGACTGGTCCTGCTGGCAGCCTTCTGAATGTTTGACTCTATTGATGATAAGGAAAAAAAGAATGCTTTTTACTAAAATCCATGCACTTCATCATTTAAGTTAGGAGCAGAACAATACCTATTCTTACTAGTGTACTACACTGTTCTAGAAGTGCTCCCCAATGATATTAAATAAGAGCATAAGATAAAACAGTTTTTTGAAACGAACTATTTTATGAAGATTAATTATTTACTGAACATCCCAAAGAGAATAAATAAACTGAAAACCCATTAGAAATTATAAGGTTATATGATAGTTCAGTTAAAATTTACCAACACAATTCATGCATTCAGCAAATATTTATTACACATGTACTATGTCCAGTCACTGTTCTGGGTGCTGGGAATACAACAGTGAACTAAACAAAGACCCTGCCCTCAGAGTTTACATTCTAGGATAAGGCAGGGAGACTTATCCACTCATGATAAGTGCCATAAAGAAAAATGTATTTCGAATGTTTCTAACACAAACAAATGACGAATGTTGGAAGTGATGGATATGCTAATTACCCTGATATGATCATTGCATATTTTATACATGTACCCAAATATCACATTTACCCCAGAAATACATACAATTATCATGTGTCAATTAAAAAAGTTAAATTTAAAAATTAACAAAACATATAGTAAATTAAGGAAATGAAGATCAGCAGGGATTACTATTTTAGGTTGGGTGTTGAGAACAGAAAAGAGCTTTCTGAAGAGGTGGAAATTTGAGAGGAGACTTACGAAATAAAGGAGTAAACCATGTCAACACCTGGGGAAAGAATATTACAGGCAGAGGGAAGAGCAAGTGCCAAGGTCCTTAAGTGGAGCTTAATTTTCTTTCTCTAAACCAAGCAGCTAGAAAGTGCACTCCACTGCCCCGTGGAGTGAGGGGTGAAGGGTGTGCAGAGGGGGGCCTAGAGGGGCATTCAGTGGAAGTTCCTCTACTTAGGAACATGAGAATTGGGGCGAAATTTCCTGTCTGGCAGTGAGAATTTTGAATTTTATTGGAGTCTGGTAGGGAACGGCTCAAGGGGAATGGCAATCACATTTATATTTTACACGTGCTACTATGTCTGCGTTGAGAATAGAATGTTGGGGACAAGAGTGATGGCAGGGAGAGCAAACAGAAGAAGGCTGGAGAAGCAGTTCAGATGGAAGATGAAGGAGTCTTAGATAGCGTGGAAGTAAGAAGGAAAAAAATGGTTGGATTTGGAATATAATTTAAAGAAAGACCCAGTGAGATTTGCTGACAAATTGGGAGTGAGGAATGAGAGAAAGAGATGTCAAGATGTCTGAACTTTCTGGCCTAAACCTGGGTGAGGAACAGATTGGGAAGGGGGTGGGAGCAAGGAAATGGTTTTGAATATATTGCTTGAGATACCTGTAATACATCTAAGTGCAGGACTCATGCAGGCAGTTGGATATAGGAGGGTGCTTCAAAAAGTTTGTGGACAAATTGAATTAAAAGATAATATGAATCCTTCCATGAACATAAAGACCTCCTCGTATAAATCTGGAGCTCAGGAAAGAGTTTGGGGTCTGGACTATAAATCTGGGGACACTGGTCTATACATAAAATATTTAAAGGTGTGGGAATGGATAATATCAACTAAGGGTGAGAGTCTGAGGTCTGAGGACGGAGTCATAGGTTGCTCCATTCCTTAGGTGTCAGAAATATCATTAACTACACAATGCCATCAACTTTCTTATGTACTATCAATAGCCAGTTAAAGAATTTAGAGGAGAAAAATTCCTGTTCACAACAAATAAACTTATTTGTTGCTCACAATAAATAAATGTGATATACTATTCTGATATCTGAACCATAACTCCATGTGCCACCACTTTGATTCAGTTCTGGTAATGTTCCCAGTATTTTATTGAGCAAATTGCCATCATATTTTTCTAAAAGGGTTAATCAACTTCTGAATAATAGTTTCCTGGAGTGCCTTCAATCCTATTATGACAGCAGGCAGTTTCCTGTCCCCCTCTACTGCAAATGATTATCACTAATATTTTCAGCTCCTGCTCAATCAGTTCTGATCTTTTACACTTTTAAATCTATATTAACTGGGACTTAACCACATTTCTTCAAATTTATTTTTTAGATTCATTTTGTAAATTGTTCTGATTATTTGAATTTAGGTGAATTATTATTTCTTCCAGGTGTGTCTCTTTCAAATGTGAACCCAAACCTAGAAAGAGTGATTTTGAAAAGTCACCTGTAAGATCACACTTTGTTCCAACAAATATAAAGCGTAATGAAAGTAAGTCAATAAGCAATTCTTTGTGTAGCATATTTGCTTCTCTCCTCTGTGCTCTGCCTATTCATCCCTCCCTCCTCCCAACCCCCAGCAACCGCTGGTCTTTTTACTGCCTCCATAGTTTTGCCTTTTTCCTGAATGTCATAGAATATCATATAGTTGGAATCATACAGTATGTAGCCTTTTCAGATTGGCTTCTCTCACTTAGTAATATGCACTCAGGTTTCTTCCATGCATTTTCATAACTTGATAGCTCATTTCTTTTTAGCACTGAACAGTATTCCATTGTCGGGATGTAAATTATCTTACTCCCCTCCTGATTTTTATGTTATTACTGTTCTGTGTTTTAATACTATATAACACATAAGACATTTATTATTATTATTATTATTATTATTATTATTATTATTATTATTATTCAGCCTATGTTAATTTAGAATTTTACTTCTCTGTCTTTACATCTGGCCTCATTTTCCTTTTGCCTTTAAGTACCTCCTTTAGAATTTCCTTGGTGCATATCTTCTTGTGGTGAGCTCTCTCAATTTTTGTTCATCCAAAAAGTCATTGTTGGGCCTAACCCGTGGCTCACTCGGGAGAGTGCAGCGCTGGGAGCACTGAGACCGCTGGTTCGGATCCTCTATAGGGTTGGCCAGTGCGCTCACTGGCTGAGCGCAGTGCGGGTGACACCAAGCCAAGGGTTACGATCCCCTTACCGGTCACAAGAAAAAAAAAAAAAGTCGTTGTTTCACCTTCATTCTGGAAGAATATTTTGTTGAGTATAAAATTTTAGGTTGGAAGTTATCCTTCCACTATCTTCTGGTTTCCATTGTTGCAATTGATAAGACAGCCTAATTGCCATTTCTTTAAAGCTATCCATTCTGGTTGCTTTTAAGATTTTCTCTTTCCTTGGTTTCATGTATTTTCACTATGATATGTCCAGGGATGAATTATTTTTATTTATCCTACTTTGTGTTCATTGGACTTTGAATCTTTTATCAA
>NW_007729550.1:3432-4914 GCF_000696425.1 Galeopterus variegatus | reverse complement strand
GTGTGTGGGATTTTTTAGGGAGGTGGGTGGGGGAGGTGAGGATATATCAAATATCCCATGTCTGGACCCTTGGTTAGCTTTTAATTTTCATCTATTTCAACCCATGAGGCTTCCAAAACCTGAGGTTACTTTCACATCAAAAATACCCACAGGGCAAAAGTGGCTTTGGGTGTTGGGTGTACATATCTGAGTTCTTACATTTTCTGAGATTTAGGACCAGAAGTTCCTTCCCATCTTTCAGTTCTTTGATACTCTTCAGACTTTTAAAAATATTTCATCCATCCCTTTCAGAGGCCTTCAGTATGAGGGCTGATAGTAATTACTTGGTCTTCCATAATGGTTGCAGAAATCTCTAATCCATCTTCTTTTCTAAAATCTTAGCGATCATTTTAAAGTAGGTTATCTCCTGATTAAAGCCTCTTCAGTGGCTTNGCCCACTCTAGTCATAAAGACCCACCTCTTTAAAAGGGCACATGTGAGAGGTTGTCAGAGGAACTTGTTCCTCAATCAAGGAAAGACTCCCTCAAACACACCTCTTCGAATTCTCCCTCAACTCCTAGACTTTCCATGATATTCCACAGTTTCTTCTCCTAAAGATCTCTAGCCTGGCAGTCAGCAGTCTGGGTGGGGTATTGGCAAAATGACCAAAGCCCAGTTACCACCTCTGTGTCCATTTGACTCCCTGTATTCGTCAGTTTGGGCTGCTATAATGGATACCATAGACTGGGTGGCTTAAACAACAGAAATTTATTCTCATAGTTCTGGAGGCTAGAGAGTCTCCAAGGTCAAGGAACCAGCAGATCCAATGTCTTGTGAGGGTATTCTTCCTGGTCTGCAGACAGCTGTCTTCTTGCATCCTCATATAGCAGAAAGAGAAAGAGGGAAATTATCATTCTCGTGTCTCTTCTTATAAGGGCACTAATCCCATTATAAGGCCACATTTCATGACTTAATTACCTCCCAGAGGTCTCTCTTCCAAATACCATAACATTGAGAATTTAGGCTTCAACATATGAATTTGGGAAAGATTTAAACATTCATAGAATTCCACCCCTGGCTCTCCAAAATTCATGTCCTTCTAACATGCAAAATACATTCATTCCATCTCAACACACCCCAAAATCTTAACTGGTTCCAGTACCAACTCTAAAGTCTAAAGTCCAAAGTCTCAACCAAATATCATCTGAATCAGATATGGTTGAGACTCAAGGTAAGATTCATTATGAGGCAAAATTTCTCTCCAATTATGAACCCATGAAACAAAACAAGTTATGTGCTTCCAAAATACAATGACAGAACAGGCATAGGATAGACATTTCTATTACAAAAGGGGGAGACAGGAAAGAAGGAAGAGGTGACAGATCCCAAATAGGTCCAAAACCAAGCAAGACAAACTCTAGGGATCTTAAGGATCAAGAATAATCCTCTTTGGCTCAATACTCTGCCTTCTGGATCCACTGAGACAGTCATCTTACCCCCAGG
>NW_007729550.1:0-3137 GCF_000696425.1 Galeopterus variegatus | reverse complement strand
CCAGCTATGTGCACTTTGAGCCTATGGTGGGAGTGGCAGCTCTGATGATCTCTGAATTGCTTTTGGAGATCTTCCCCTTATCTTGAACACTAGTGCATGTTTGCAGTTGAATAGTTGCATGCAATAGCTCTACAGTCTGGTCCTGTAGAGTTTAAGAAGTCCAACAGTCTTCCTTCACTTTGTCCCATTTTCTGTTTCCTTTAGTCACAGCTGGCAGTGTTTCTGCTGGTATAATCCCATCTCTATTCCTGGCTTTAGCTGATTACATTCATGATTCACACCCACACTAATTCCTTACCAAATGGTCAGTCTACCACCTCCTTAGAGTTCTCCTCTGAACATGCTTTCTCATTTTTTGTAATATCAGTAGGCTAAACATTTTCTAAATCTTAAAGTTCTGGTTCCCTTTTGCCTAATAATTTCATCATCAATTCATTTCTCTCCTCTTGCATTTTACTATAAATGTCAGAAGGAACTGAGCTGCTTCTTCAACGCTTTGCTTAGAAATCTCCTCACCTAAATATCCAATTGTATTGCTCACAAGTTATATATCCCACAAAAATCTAGAAAACAAATACAAATCAGTCAAGTTATTTGCCACTCCATAAGGACCTTTCCTTCCGTATCCAATAACATGTTCCTGATTTCCATCTGGGACTTCATCAGAATGACCTTTACTATCCATATTTCTACCAACATTCTGTTCACGATTACATATGTATTCTCTAAGAAGACAGAGCTTTCCTCTTTCCTTTCTGAATCCTCACCAAAAGGCCTTTGAAAGCCCCTTCATGGCAATATTAGCATTTTCTAGCATGCACTTCAAAATTCTTTCAGCCTCTACCCATTAACCAGTTCCAAAACTGCTTCCCCATTTAAGGTTTTTGTTACAGCAGCACTCTACTTCTTAGTAACAATTTCTGTCTTTGTTCAGGCTGTTATAACAGAATACTATAGTCTGGGTGGCTTAAACAACAGCAATTTATTTCTCATGGTTCCGGAGGCTGGGAAGTCCAAGACCAAAGTGCCTCAGCAGATTCAGTGTTTGGTGATGGTTTTCTTCCTGGTTTGAAGATGGCTGTCTTCTTCTTGTATCCTTGCATGGTGAGGAGATAGAAAGACAGAAAAGTAGAAGGAACAAGAGAGAGATAGTGTATGCCTCTTCTTATGAGGGCACTAATCCCATTCATGAGGCTATACCCTCATAAACTAACTAGCTCCCAAAGTCCCCACCTTGGAGGAAATTTAGGCTTCAACATATAAATTTGTGTGTGGAAGGGACACATTCAGTCCATAGCATCTTCTCCTAAAAACTCAAACATCCTTGCCATGCCAAACAGTGGGATGCAGTGTGTTCTACTTTTACCCCTTCACTCCACTCATTCCAAATTACTTTTCAGATAGCTAGACATGGGGTAAATCAGCAAGTGTGGCATCTAACAGATGTGCAACTGAGGACTGAGATGTTAGACTCCATCTGTTGCTAGCACCAGTTGCTATGAGTGATTCTTTGGGAAACCCCTTATCAGCTTAGTGGGGGAAGCTTCCCTGCCCCCTCTCACTTTGAGAAAAGAGGAAAAAGCCACAGCCGACCTTATATTGGCCAATGAGTTACAATTCTGATATTTTTCTTCTTTCCCTTAATATATCTTTCTGCTATTTGGAGGCATGGGAAAATGCCAAGCCCCAAATATGTGTGGATCTTTGTAGAATGCAGGGTATTTATTACTCCTTTTTACTCAGCTATGAAGTAAAAAGTCAACTGGCCACCAATTCTAAGATCTTTCCCTTAATATATCTTTCTGCTATTTGGAGGCATGGGAAAATGCCAAGCCCCAAATATTTGTGGATCTTTGTAGAATGCAGGGTATTTATTACTCCTTTTTACTCAGCTATGAAGTAAAAAGTCAACTGGCCACCAATTCTAAGACAACAGGATAAGCACCCCTCAATGACTTATTAACAAAATGGAATCCAACATTATATTAAATAAATATTACTCCACTATGACTAAGTGGAATACATTTCAGGAATAATAAAAAGTACCCCCTCTTTGACTTCTTACTGTGTCCCAGACATATTGCTAAGCAATTTCTAAACTTCACTTTACATAATTCTTATAGCAATCCTTTAAGATCGATATTGCCCTTCTTTGGCATATGAAAGACTGAGATACAGAGAATTCAGTATTCTTCAGAAGTTCACATGGTCAGAGTCAAGATGCAAATTAAGGTCTAACTCCAAAGCCTATGCTCTTTGGTTCACCATGAAGAAATTTATATCTGAACATCTCTACATACTCTTCAAATGTTTTTGAAAAAATACTTTAGGAAGATAAGTAAATTAGTCATTTCTGTTGCTTATAACAGAATATCTGAAACTAGGTAATTTGTAAAGAAATAGAATTTATTTCTTACAGTTTCTGGAGGTTGGGAAGTCCAAAGTCCAGGAAACACATCTGGTGAGGGCCTTCTTATTGGTGGTGACTCTCTGTAGTGATGCAGAATGTCACATCGCAAGAATGGTTGAGCAAGAGAGCACTAACCTGCTCACTCTCTGTCCTTATAAAGCCATCAGAACCATGCCCATCACCACCCATTAAACCATCAACTTATTACTCCATGAATGGGTCAATTTATTCACTAGGGCATGGTCCTCACAATCTGATCACCTCTTAAAGGTCCCACCTTTCAATTACCATAACAGGATTTCTCACTCTCAATATTGCTACAGCAGGGATTAATACATGAACCTTTGAGGGATACAATTCAAGCCATAGCAATAAGGATAAAATATTTCCTCCTTAGCAAGACTATATAGCCAGAATCATCCTTAGGGTAGAACCCTTGATCCATGCGTATTTAAGTTAGGAGCAGAACAATACCTATTCTTACTAGTATACTACACTGTTCTAGAAGTGCTCCCCAATGATATTAATAAAGAGCATAAGATAAAACTTAATTTTTTTAAACGAACTATTTTATGAAGATTAATTATTTACTGAACATCCCAAAGAGAATAAATAAACTGAAAACCCATTAGAAATTATAAGGTTATATGATAGTTCAGTTAAAATTTACCAACACAATTCATGCATTCAGCAAATATTTATTACACATGTACTATGTCCAGTCACT
>NW_007729549.1:226903-233981 GCF_000696425.1 Galeopterus variegatus | reverse complement strand
CCCTCTACAAAACTTTTCACCATAAACTACAGCAACCATAGTTGAAAATGCATCTTAAAGGTACACTTGAGAACAAACAATACATGATATTACTAATTATCTTGACATCTTCAACATTAGTGTGGTATAAGAAAGGTGTGTGTGTGTGTGTGTGGGGGGGTGCGCGGTATCCCTCTTAACCTGAAATATAATACTTGCTCATTTAACTTCTGTTTCCAATACAAGAGTTGAATATAATGAATGCGGAGGTGGGTGGTTAATCCATCTCACTGTCATTGTGATTGTCAGTAATATTTTTGTCTCCATATCTTTCTCTGAATACATAAATATCAGGTAAAATTTAAGTAAGTCTCTTCATCTGTATTTCTCCTTTTTCCTTTCTGAAAAGAAAAGACATACTTCTTTCGATGTACCTAAAACCTTGGAAAAGTCATGGTGAAAATTCTAAAGAGACTGGATGAATATAAGAGGAATTTTGAATTCTGTGAGGACAACATACGAGTGCCAAAGAAAACCAGGCCATGTGTTTCATACTGAAATAAAATTTAATATACAGTAAGGGCTGAGACACTGAGATAAGGATTCAGAGTTTAACAAGATTATGTTATTTTTCAAAATGTTAACACTACATGAATATGGTATACTTACTAAATTGTACTAATTTAGGAATTCTCATAGATTTCTAGTTTGTAATATTCTGTTGTCTTCAAAAGAAAATAGGATTGCATTAAACACAAATATCAATTTGTCATAGCTTCTTTATTCACATTTCTTCAAATGTTTTGGATGGATGTCTGAAATTCTTACATGATGCCCCATGAATTTGGATTTCATCTGCCTAACACTCAGCATTATTGCAAAAAAGATAATGTCATGGCTTAAGGTCCCCTCTGATTTATTGTCACGTCAGATTCTGGAGTATTTTCAGATATATCTTGAATACCTAATTGTGGTCAATTTCTTGGAAACATCTTATATTTATTTTATGGTATGCTTTCTCTTATTTTTTAAATTCACAACTTCTCAATGATTACATTTTCTAATTAAATACTGTATTGTGTCAGTAAAATGATGACTCTGATGACTGGTGTTCATGCATCTGAGAGTTCTAAGAATCTTTTAGAATATTCTTGTGTAGTCACATTTTACCATCACTAAATGGTTCTTCTAGTTCTGTAATATGTGGCAAATTTCATATGAGGCTTTTGTGAACTGTCTGTGGCTTCTTCATCTGGGGCTAAAATGTTTGTTGCCTTTGCAATTTGCACTGATTGCTTAAAAAAAGAATGGTTTGTTTTGCAAGGGCTGCTTTTAGTTTAGTGGGTTCTGTGCATAGTTAGCTACAATGCTTTTATTTTGTGGTGATAGTCCAGATTGTGTTTTTTGGAAGCATTTATTGGATTCTTACAAATTACACATATTGCAGAAGGGCTGTTTTTATACATACATGGGGAATAGATATACACAGTACTTGATCAAGTAAGAAACCAGATGAAATGGGCTCATATCACAGTGTCAAAGAAAAATGATGGTGTTAAGAAAAAAAAAAGAAAAATATTTTTCTAGCATGATCATTCCAAATACTGTATTAGAATATTTACATATTTTAAGTTAATTTTATTACACTTAATGTTGTTTTGAAATCCTTAACACCTTCAGGAAGAAAACCAGCTTGTATGATCTCTTCTGTGATAAATAAGAATAATACCAACATTTTTATTATTATGTCTTATATATTATATAATGTGTAGTGTGTGCCAGGTGGTATTTACAAGCATGGTCTCATTTAGGTTGCATCACAACTTACTGAAAAATTATTTTCGTCTCTCTTAATGAGATAGAAACTGAGCCTCTAGAAGTTAAGTAATTTGACAAAGTTCACGTGTCTAGTAGCTGGCCAGAATTTAAACAGCCCTGTTTGATTCCAAATCATCTGCTCACTTTACTATGCTGTATGATATTCCTAACAGTAATTCCTCCAATATATATATTGTTGCCAATTTGGGAACTTCTTGTTACTCTTTATTTTTACAATACTTTTATGAATTTTTTTTTACTTATATAATTTGAAAAATGAAGTTATAAATCCAGACCATAAAATATAAAATAAAATTAGTTATTTCACCACCATCCAAAATGTCAAAGGTAAGCACAGCATTGACCAGATTGATGTCTGATGAGTTGTATGATTGCTTCTTCGGAGAAAAGAAAAAGAAAGAAAAAGTCAGCACATCAATATTTGGACAACAATTGCCTATTAGATCAGCTGTGGCATCTTATCTCTGGTGAAAGGAGACATTACTCCCCAGATAAATACTGATAGGGGCTGAAATCCAGAAATATCTTTATTCATCATCACTGGTGGAGTAATGACCATGATCTTCTATTCTTTCCTAGTACCTTTTAGTATTTCTACGTGTTTGCCCAATTGCCTTCTAATTGTTTTTTCTACCTCTTTCCCCAAGTAGATTGTGAGTATCTTGAGAGCAAGAGCTGTGGCTTTTGCAGATTCATGTTTCTGTTCTCAGTGTTAGGCACACAGCACTATTCCTAACACATAGAATTTTTCATATTAAGAATTTGTATGAAAATTGTTGCTAGAATGAATGTCTTTAAATTCAATGATGTAATGATAATATCTGAAGCCATGGTAGTTCTTCATTGTCTGCCTACATTTAGTATTTCTGCTATTAAAAATATCAATATCTATTTTAATAGAGATATTAGAACCTCAAAATTGCTGGTTACTTAAAATAGGCTTTTAAACACTTAATATTATCGATATCATGATGATGATGATGAGGAGGAGAAAGATAATGATGACAATGATGATGATGATGATGGTGATGAAATTGATGATTATTATCAACAATTTCATCACCATCACCGCCATCTAATAAGATGACTACTATAGATTAAACTGATAAATAAAAACACCTGAAAAATAGTATGTCATAATCATGAGGACAAATACAAGAGAATCAAATATAGAGAGAGAAAGGTAAAAGAATATGGGGTTTACCTTCTGCAGATCGGTGTGCCTATTTCTGCCACTTGATAGCTGAGTGATTTTGGTTCTATCACTTATCCTTTTTCTGTTCCATTATCGTTAAAATAGGACAATAATAATTCCTACCTATATATATTTTTTGAAGATCAGACAGAACACTCTTGTTGAAAGACCTTTGAAACTGTAAGTATTAAATATACAAATGCTAGCTAATATTATTCTTGTAATTCCTTCTCCAAAAGCATCAGTAAATGAAAGCTAATTGCTGGTTCTCTGGAAGCCCCATATTCTCTGTTAGTCTGAGTTTAATTAATTTTCAATCTCACTAAAGAGATTGAGATTTAATTCCTAGTATGATGGGGACCACTTTGCTCCATAAATTCTTTAAGATATTGTATTTATCCTTGTCATTTCTCTGATTTCTTGCTTCTGATGAATTCATTACCTCTGATATTCTCTTGTTTCCTGTCTCTCCAGGGATCTTTGTAAATATCTTCACCCACATTGCTTCATCTCATAAAACAAGAGCACAAGGGTCTTATGTAAAACAGAATTATAATGACTTAGAGTAGAATTTTAGAACACATATTAGGAGACATTTTTTAAAAAATTGAATATCAGTCATTATTGTTCTACAAAAGAACAATCACTGACCCTTCTATACCCTGGTGGATTTTTTGCTATTCCAGTTTTCTGTGAGTGCTGGCTGCTGTCTTCACCGGTCTTTCTCTCCACAGAAACTCTTTCCCTCCATCTCTCTCCTCCTCTACCAGTCCTGTTCTCCTGGTCTTTTGGAGAAGAAGCATTATACTTGTTAAACTTGTTAAACATTAATTCTGTGGGGTCTAAAACTGTTCATCTAGCCTCTATATAGAAAACATTTACTTTTAAAAACTACATTCATGTTTTTGCTTTTAGTTTTTGCCAAAAAGGTAGAAAAATTTTATCTTCAATGTGGCTTTGCTCTTATGTGAACTTGAACAAGCTGAAGACAGCTTTTAAACTCATCTTTCTTTACTTTTTGTCTGTTTATGTCAAATATTTGGGACAAAAAATGACAAATGACCCTTACTTTTCCTATTCCACAGAGATTAACTTTGCTTTACTTTTGAAAAACATAAGAGTCAAAACTTCCAATAATTTATTTATTTATTTACTATTTATTAAGCACTCACTATGTTCTATGCTGGCACTGTACAATCAAACTATAATGAGAAACAGCTATGTACTAAAAAAAACTGTAGTATCCATGTTAAAAAAAGGACAGGAAAAATTAATTTTAATAATATATTTGAATTCAATATATCCAAAATATTATCTTTTCAACATGTAATCACTATAAAACACTAATGAGATATTTTATATCCCCTTTTTGCATTACATTTTTGAAATCTGTTTTATACTGAATGCTGCATATGTCAAGCCACACTGGCCACATTTAAAGTGATCAATAGCTACATGTGGCTTGTGTCTACTCCACAGTCCAGCACAGGTCTAAGCATGTGTGGGCATTGCATGTCTCATATAATCCCCACAATGGGCTAATTATTAATTCCATGTGACAGATGAGGAAAGGTAAACACAGTACAGTTGATTAAGTTGTTTAAAGTCACACATTATATTAAGGCCAGAAATTGAAGTTAGCTTGGTGTGTCTGCAGAGTTCTTAATCTTAACTTTATGCTCCTACTTCTATGCTTCATTTCACTATGATTTACATCTGGCTAAGTCTTTGATAAAACTTAGAGTTAGGTACTCTTTTTTTTCTCTTTTTACTGTGTGTGAATTTGGTAAGGAATGCTGAATTGACATATCTGTGGACTAAAATATTTTTGTGGTCAGAATGTTATTATAAGAATGGATTTAGGTTGCATAAGCAAATGCTGTTCTTTTGAAATGATGTACCTTAACCCTGCCCCAAAGGGGGTTTATCTATGCAATTCTTGGCCCTTCTACTGAATCAATCAAAAAAGAGACTGATTTGTGGGTGGGAAGTGGGTTGAGCTCAGTAGAGAAACTGTCGCATTTTAGTAATTACTGGTTTCATGTTAATTTGAGGATTCAAAGTTGTATCTAGTATCATTATTCCTTCCAAGTTACTTATGTTCCTTTCTTTACAAAGAAAAAAATAGCAATGTTTGTGAGATAGTTAACTCTGCTAGCAGCAATATTCTTTTAAACATTTATCTTGATTCTGTTTATAACAGATGATTTATTTTTTTTTCAGAAGTATTTGTTTATGATTTCACCAAGAATTCTATGGAATTATTTAACCATATCACCCGGATTTATAAACCCTAATATACTTATTTTTTATACATAGGGCGCCAAAAATATTTCAAATAAAAACCTAAAAATGTCTTTACTGGCACTCTCATAAAGTGACTATAATGAGAAACATTTTCTCCAGGCTGTAAATGAGAAATGGAAGCTGAGTGATGTTCCTAGTCTCAGAAGCTCTTGGTGATGGAATGGAGAGAGCTTCAAGTGGCTTCAATCAGCAGTCATTACAGATGCAGTCCTTTTCTGGTAAACTGTTCCTTCTAGATTTCCTGGAGCTCTTCTGGCTGCATCATGCCCATTGACATGTTGCTGGCCTTTGACAATTTTCAGTGTAAAACTGGGAGACATGCTGAAAGGCAGGGTGACATCCCCACATCTCCTTTGCTGACTGGCTTCATGAGAGATGTGGCAGAAAGAAAGTCGTGTGTAGTTTACAGAGATGGAATGAGTTCCATATGCTCACGGTGCAGGCTGTCCTTGAGTGCACAGTAAGGGCTTTCCCAGTGCCTATATTTAATTTCCACACAAAATACAGGCTTTTCTAAAACCCTTACCACATTTTATTGTGTGTCTGCATAATTCAGAATGTTTTCCTTTGTGAATCACACTCTGAGAAAAATAGTGCTCCACCCTCACGAACTATTAATTTATTTACATAAAGCAAAAGATTATATACATATTATGCATATATATTTAAGGATATATACATACATGAAGGTGCTTCAAAAAGCTTGTGGAAAGATTTGTATTATCTTTTAATTCTATTTTTCCACAAACTTTTTGAAGTCCATCACACACACACACACACAAACACACACTCTCTCATGTATGCGATGAACTCACGTTCAAGTTTTGATTTTGCCACTGCTTTCCCTCTGCCACTAGGCTCCAGGTTTGAGCATTCCTCTTTTGTCTGAGACTGCCACTCAACCAGCTGTGCAGGTCCTTTGTTGTCTACATTTAACAAGCAGTTCCTCAGTGTTCAATGGCCCAATTTCAAAGTCCCAAGAAAGTAAGATTGCGCAGATCATCTTCTTTGGCCATGCTTATCAGTCTGAAAATTGGCTACAAATGAATGGATTGCCCAACACACCCTGATCCAGTGAGCTCTAGGTAAAGGACAGCTTTGTGCTAGAAGCAGGGATAAAGACACCGACAGACAACTACATCAGACGGTGGCAGGAGGTGGACAAAAACAGTTCCTGGCCTTTGTCTTTTAAAACCTGTAACTTAATCTTCCTCTCTTTCAGTCTGTCTCTTCCTTTCCCCCCACACGGTGAACATAACTGTTTACTAATCTTGTAATGAGTTCACCTACAGCATTGCTGTAGACTTTTCCAAGTCTTTGTTTCGCTACCCCTCTAATCCCTGTGTGAAATCGAAGTAATAGCAACAGAGATAAGTGTGGTCAGGCTCAGCCATTCTGTTACCATCCTGGTGTCCATATCCTAGAGATGTGCAAGGTGGACAAGATAAGTAACAATGAATTAATTCCTTCATGGAGAAAGAAACTGCATTCACTGAGATTATAATGTATTTCAAGCATTTGCCTGGAATCACTTTTAATCCTCTCCTGAAACCACTGAGGAAGGTATTATTTATCTCCATTTTGTATTTGATTAAACAGAATCAAAAAGTGTGCACATCACAAAGAAATGATTAACTTTTGCAATGATGAACATGCTAATTACCGTGAATGAATCATCACACATTGTATACATGTATTAAAATATAATTCTTTACCTCATAAATATGTACAGCCAGTATGCTTCAATTTAAAAAAAAA
>NW_007729549.1:222798-226060 GCF_000696425.1 Galeopterus variegatus | reverse complement strand
AAAAAAAAATGATGAAGAAAACAACAAAAAAACCCATAAGTTACTTTGAGTAAGTTCAAGCAGCTACTATTGGCAGTAGCGTAATTTGAAATCAGGTCTGTCTGATACTGCAAACCCTGCTTTTTCTTCTACATTTATCCATGCTGTAAGCAGAAAATCAATCTTCTTGAGAAACCAAACAGTTTTCCAAATTTTGCCCAATTTAATTTTCTTTACTAACCAGACATTTACTGGAGAAAATATAAGGACCTTTATCTCTTCTTTCATTTCCATTCACCAAAGAGAAAAACAGTTGGGTTAAAGGAGGAACGTTGACAGAATCTTTGTCTATTAATTTCTTAAAGGCTTCATTGATATGCTGGAGAGGAAAGAAAGTGGCCTTCCTTTAAAATTATTTTTTTCTAATAATAATGACAAAATTCTTTCTGGAGAATTTTCATGACCACAGAATGAATGTTATTCTTTGGATATGTTTTCCACACTTATAAGGCATAAATATATGGACAGTTATCAATATTAGTATAATTTTTCCTGACATTCAAATTATTGAATTAGTTACACCAAACTGTCCATTTGTATTCCAAAGTGAATTTTTCTTTCATTCTTTTCTTAGTTAACACTACTGAAAAAAAGTGTTATCAAAATCTTTCAATCTCATTCTTAATACCGTTTATCATGATCTTATAACTTAAAGTTTACAAAGTTTTTTTGACCAATTTTTATTTTTATTTTTTGCATTTGACATTATATTACTCCATGCCTCCTTTGTTTTCACTCTCCATATCTGCGCCTGAAAACATATCTCTCAATTCTGTAACTGCCTCATGGGTATTCTGGCAAGAACAAGTAGAAAAAGAATAAGAGATATATGAGTCACTTCAGACCCTACAATTAACACATGGAGAGAGAACTTAGTGACAACAATAATTCCTCAGGCATATGTGGTTTTTGTTCTTAAGCCAACATACTTTCCCTCTGAGTTCATTAGCTGCCATTTTGTAAATGAATCTTTGTTTGCGAGAATCAACTTTAAGTGTTTTAGCAAATTGGAACTCACACTGTTCTTCTCATTTAATTTAAGGGTATGTTCTGCCCTTGATCTACAGGATTTTTAAAGAACCACCCCTATTGGCAAAAGCCCCAGGAAATCACTAAGAAACTACTCCTTTGGGAAATGCAACCTTTTAGCGTTTGGTCTATGCATAAAGTATGTATTTTATTTTATTTTTGTTATCAATGTTTTACAGCCAGGCTAAAAATGGGTCCTGAATTTCACTGTGTCAGTGATTTTCAAATTATAGGTAGACTACTATGTAGGTGGTTATGATATCAATTTGGTATGTAGTGGTAAACATTGAGAAGATAGAAAAAAGGTGAGCATTATATGTTGGTAGCAGTGAACATCAAATTACAAAAAATACTGTGCATTGTTTGAAGTAAAATAAGTTCTCTATTGTGAAACTTTTTTTTCAGTTGTATATACATATGTCTGTCTATAAATGGTTGTGAGTATTGTTAAATAAAACTAAAATTTGGCCTAACAAAGTCTCTGTACTCTCATACTTGGGTTCTTTATGTACAAATTGCAACCTAACTTAGTACTTAAACAAAGTGAAAACCTAACCAGAATTGTGTTTCTGTAACAACAGCTGAGTCTCAGCCAGTCACAGCAGCCATTCTTCAACCACAGGTGGTCAATTGTTCGAACCATGTTCAAATAAGGCAAACACCAAATTGTAGCCAATCCAGCTGTTTCTGTTCTTTACTGAGAGAGGAGGCACTCAGTTTCCCTGGCTTTGGTTTTCAGGCCACTCCCCTGGGTTTCAAACCACTCCCCTAGTACACAAGCTCCTTTGAGTCCTGAACTACTGTTGTTTGTTGCACCTATTTTCAGCATCAACACATGGAGACTCAGACTGCTGGAGACAGATTTTATGTAATTTCAGTGGCTGAGCATGCTCAGTAGAAAGGAGTCTATCCTATGAATGATCTTCCAGTGGAGGCACCAGAAAGCACCCAGCATATTTTAATTGTATTCAGTAGAATTCGACCAATGAGAATGTTCCAAAGAGACCAACTGAGCATGTGCAAGGCTATGTTGCATAACCTGTTACATAACTGGGAACCACCCTGTTAGCTGAATATTCATTAGGTAACATGAATATGTATAGGTAGCCAATCTATAAAAGTAGAATCCAGGAAGAGGGCAGGGATGTTGTTCGTTCTCTCTGAAGCCAGCCCGCACTTCGCCTATGAGGTGTGTATACCTTACATATTTGTATTAAACCTGCTTTTAGTGGGCTGCTGCTCATTCTCTCAAGCCAGCCTGCACTTTGTCTGTGGAGTATGTATTTCTTACTTTTGTATTAAACTTGCTGTGGTTGTCGTTCACTTTCTGGAGGCAGCCTGCACTTTCCCTGTGAAGTGTGTATTTCTTATTCTTTGCATTAAACTTGTTTTCACTTTCTACTCTCACTCTGCTCTTGAATTCGTTCCTGTGGTGGAGTCAAGAGACTGGTAGAGGACAGGGTGGGTTGAGGTGAGCCATCTGACCTCTCCAGACACTCTGCTCTGGTATCATTACTTCTGGGTTTTATACGTCACTTTCCTTTTTTGTCTATAAATCTTAAGCCACCATGCAGGAACCATAGAGTCCCCCTGAATCTGTTCTGATTCACAAATCATTTTTTTCAATTTTTTTCTTGCTCAATTAAAGTTTGTTAAATTTAATTTGTCTAAACTTTTTACTTTAACATTGTGTGTGTGTACCATATTATCCTCGTGAATCATCTTACAGTGTTTGAAAGCTGCAGAAATAAATCTATAAGCATTTTAAATATGATTTTTTTTCTTTATTGCTTCAGAGACTGTGGTACTAAATGAAAAATCAACTTTCCATATGGCCAAATTTAATGAACAAGTTAGAAATTGGTAAGCTTAGATTTCTTGCACTTGCTCAGATCTAGAGCAACTCTCTTTTTAGACATTTGGTGAAAAACGGTTTTCAATTAAATTTTTGTTGCTGAAAAATTTCTCTGTAATATTTTTAATACTCCCCAGGAAAAATAAGTGCAACAATTGCAGGGAAACCAAACTAATTGAAGTTGGACTACAGTGAGCCTTGTATGTGTGGAGGTATGTGTGGGGGTATGTGTGTGCATATGTATGTGTGTGCGTGCACACATGTGCTGTCCAAGAAAAATTTGTACTGGATAGGGATAAACAGGCAAGGAAGACTGTATTCCAGATTATTGCAATAGGG
>NW_007729549.1:220798-221936 GCF_000696425.1 Galeopterus variegatus | reverse complement strand
TAAGAGGCCTATAGACATAGGAATGAACTTGTCTGAAGGTGAAGTTTGATTAAGCTGAGGGAAATAAATGTTAAGGCCATCTTCATATGTGAAGGTACTTCAAAAAAGTTTGTGGAAAATAGAATGAAAAGATAATATGAATCTTTCCATGAAATGTACCCTTGTGTGTGTGTGTGTGTGTGTGTGTGTGTATGAAATCTTTCAACAGGCAGGGTCTTATTTAAATGGTCCTGGCTAATCATTGTAAGATTTATATCTATATCTACCTTTGTATCTCTATCTATCTATGGAGAAAGTAACAGAGAGAGAGGGAAAGAGAGAATTTTTGGCAACAGGAATATTGAAGTTACATCAGATAAGATGCCGTGTATAGTAATTTATTAACAGCAATGTGTGTGCAAGAATCTATCAGGAAGAATTTGACAAGGAATAAACATGCTGCTATAGCTTCCATAAGTATTGCAAAAATGGTTTAAATGCTAAAACTCTCACATGAGAAGAATGATATTCATATTTTCATTTAAATTGAGAATTTATTTACTACTAGCAAGCAATCCAAAAGTTACTTTCTCTGAAAAAAAATCTAAGGGCCATTGAAATTATATTTTACCAAAATATCTCAGAGATGATTGTAGTGAATCTGTAAGAAGCTGGTAAGAACACTGATAAAGAAGTGGTTAGCAAGATTTCAATAAGAGATAGAAAAGAGTTATGAAAAATAATTGTAGGTTAATGAAAACATATTACTAGGGATTTTGCAACTACTGGAAAAAATAACTTCCTAGAGATTAGTTTATGGGAAATCTGTTATTGAATATAGTAACCTTGAATGTTTTTTTTTAATGTACGACAGAAACATCTCTGTTTTCCTACAGAACAACTGAGATGAACATATAAAAGAATCTGGGCAGAGGAGAAAGAGAAGAAAAATTGATTCTTGACCAGAAGAGAGTTGATACATATAGCAAAGATGTGTCTAACTTTCTACACAGGAGTATTAGTGATTATTATTAAATGTCAGTGTCTATTATTTATAACTTGTCACTTACAACAAAACTATTGTTATATATAAAATATAGTGCTATTTTTATTATATTTATTAAATCATTCTCAGCTGACATTTTAATACTTTTTTTTT
>NW_007729549.1:217893-219560 GCF_000696425.1 Galeopterus variegatus | reverse complement strand
GAAGATGGACAAAAAATGTAGCAAAATGCAGTAAGTTCTATAACAGAGATATTTGCAAAACTCGTATGACACAAAGAAAGCGTGCCACATTCTTAATGTATTATCTTTTCCTGAAATATTTAAGTATTAATTGAAAGCAACTGTAATAATCAATTAAAGCAAGAACTATTTATGAAGGAATTCCAGTTATTCCTGAAATATTTTGGGGATTATTTTAAAATGAAGTTTATTACTTAGAGTACCTCCAGTAAATCTCCAAAACATGTATATCAAAACCCAAATGTGTTTAGCATCTGGTTTGTACAATCCAGGAAAACCTCAAATAAAAATGTGAATGTTGCAGATTATTCACCACTTAAAGTTTTCTGGGCTTCTGCTTTTTTCTGTAAGTGTAAATAATTGAGTATGAACTATGCAAAGACATGTTTATCTGAATTTCTTTGAGACTCATCAAATGTGGCAATAGGAATTAGCCAGTTTCCTCCATCACCACTTTCTTTACTGTGCATGTGTCTACTCAGGATTGGTGGAGATAGCACAGCTTAATGTGAATTTAAAATTCAAAAGGTAAGGAATTAAACAAGATAGTCCTTTCCCTCTCTCCTTATTCTCACTTAGAAAGTTTCTGAGGTCAGGCATTTGTACAATGAAGATATTAAATCAAATTTAACAAGAAGATAAATCATTAATATTAAAGAAAGCAATCCCAGCTTCCATTTACCCTGAAGTATAGATTGCTTATCTGAGAAGCAGCTGAAACTTTCAAGTCAGAGCGGTAGCCTTTCTGATTTTTTAGTTTGGGACTCCAATTTGAAGTCATTGTTTCTCATCCAGCAGCGTCTTAGTATCTACAGCAGGATATCCAGTTCATAGCGATCTTGTTGTCCATCAGTGGCATTTCTCCAGAGGATACCATCTTTGATTGTGCACCTTTTCCTTCCAGTCCCATCACAATGTGAAAGTCCCCTTCATCACAGAGCACATTTTTAAATCCTGACTATACCCTTTAATTTTGGCAGACACCTACTCCTCTGTTTTTGTGCAATGTATTAAGAAAGAGTAATTTAATTGTACATATTGAGTATATAATATCAATAAATAGCATTCATTGTTGAAGCTTGTATCCTTAATACTCACTGTCCCCTTTGCAGGCAATGTTCACTCCTTTACTACCTTGTCCCCATAGCCTACTGACCTCATACATCAAGTAAGAAGGCATTTCATCAGTGATGCCTTTTCTCATCTGACAGATGAGGACAAGTCTTCTGGTTACAAGGTCTCATAGTACCCTATCCATATTGATTAGAATTTGTAGTTCTTTATTGTACTGTAGACACGAGAAAAATATGGACAATGCTTGCTTTTCCCAACTTTGTATTACCAGTACCTACTGCAGTGCCCGTGACATAGTAGATGCTCTATAAATATTTAATGATTAATGA
Organism: Galeopterus variegatus; assembly: GCF_000696425.1. Lineage (NCBI taxonomy): Eukaryota > Metazoa > Chordata > Mammalia > Dermoptera > Cynocephalidae > Galeopterus > Galeopterus variegatus. The sequence goes on along the minus strand of NW_007729549.1, from coordinate 218,118 downwards.
GTAAACAATTGAATAAATGAGTTAGTGACAAGATAAATGAATAAATCATACTTGTAACATATAATACACTTAGAAAGTCATAACATTCAAGACATTTTATAAACATTCACGTTTACATTTATTTATTTTTTATTTTTATTTTTATTTTTTTTTGTCTTTTGTCTTTTTTCCGTGTCCGGCAGCGGATTGCAACCCTCAGTGTTGCCCCCGTACCGGACCGGGGAC
>NW_007729549.1:214623-217515 GCF_000696425.1 Galeopterus variegatus | reverse complement strand
ATTTCATCAGTGATGCCTTTTCTCATCTGACAGATGAGGACAAGTCTTCTGGTTACAAGGTCTCATAGTACCCTATCCATATTGATTAGAATTTGTAGTTCTTTATTGTACAGTAGACACGAGAAAAATATGGACAATGCTTGCTTTTCCCAACTTTGTATTACCAGTACCTACTGCAGTGCCCGTGACATAGTAGATGCTCTATAAATATTTAATGATTAATGAGTAAACAATTGAATAAATGAGTTAGTGACAAGATAAATGAATAAATCATACTTGTAACATATAATACACTTAGAAAGTCATAACATTCAAGACATTTTATAAACATTCACGTTTATATTTATGTCCCTCTTTTTATATATCTTAGAATTACACCTAATTTTATCAGCAGGGATATGGGATGTGACTTGGCTATATTGTGATAATATGTATAGAAGCATTTATAAATGAGTAAATTCTATGCCAAGGCAAGAGAGAAAAAAGGTAAAAGCTATTGCTATAGTCTTGACTCAGGTGATACTCAATATTATTTATTATTATCCTATAATACGTGCATACACATACACATGCAAACAGCTATACACATTCTCACTTGCATGATATCACCCACATTATTATAATTTCCATTTCCTTGCCAATTCCCTTAAAGCTGGTATCTGACATGTGGTGCTATTGAATTGCATTGTTTTAAACCACTTCTTCAATTTGTTGAGGTCATATTATGGTCATGTTGAATTTTGATCTTGACATTCAAAGTGTTAATCAGTCTTTCTAACTAAAGAGAACTGTAAATTACTAAGTTCACAGACTTTTCTATCATCCAAATCATTGATGAAAATAATAAATAGCCTCTGGCCCACGATTGACCTCTACATAATAAAACTCTCCACTTTGGTTGACAAAGAATAATTAATGACTTTGATGGTTCTACCTATTTTGTTTCCAACAAATAGGTCTATGGTGTTGATCCATTTTTATCAATTTGTGAATGAATTTAATTAATACTTTTGTAATTTCAATATCTTATGTCTGATTTCAAATTGTAGATGAAACAATGCTAACATTAATGCATACTACTTACCAAAATGGACTAATCATAGTAAGAATTGTTAAATTAAATCTTTAGTATGCTGTCATGTTTATTCCTTTTCCTGTATTGTTTCATTGTCTCACTTTCTTACTCTTTGAATATGACAGCTTGATGCAATATTTCTTTTCTATGTGCATTGCTATGAAAAAGTCTTTGTGATTGTAATAAGTTATAATATTTGATGGATAATAGGATAAATATGCTTGTGCATTCTTAAGTAAAAAATCGATCTCTTGGAGAATGAAATTATTTTATTTGTTGCTTGATTTGGGGGACTTCTTCCTCCAAATAAGCAAGATTTTATTTTGTATCTTTATTTATGCATTCATCTCTTTACTGTTCTGCTTCTCCCCGCTAGCCTGTATTCTCCATAAAGACAACTGAATACTCATTCATCTTTGATCCTCTGTGCTTAGCACATATAGTAGTTTCTAATAAATATCTGTTGAATAAATTAAATACTATTATACTATGAAGTAGGAATATCTGGAGTTGTAAGTGGTCAACAATGCAGAAATTAAAGGATCCCTCTGAACTCTAAGAGCAACATATTTAGAATGGAATGGGTGAGTAATCAAAGGGGGCTAACCAGCTAACAGCTAGTATCTATTCAATTTTCTAATTCTAGATTATAAACATCCCTGGATGCATCATAAAATGGATAGATATTAAAATTTTGCTTTTTTGTTTGTTATTTAATTGAAATATAATTGATTATATATATTTGTGGGGTACACAGTTGACTAACAGTATTCGCATACAATGTGTGATGATCAAATCAGGACAGTTTCCATATTTAGCATATTCATGTTTTTGTTTTCTGCTGGTTAGTTTGTTTGTATTAGGAGACTATGTAGGCCTCCATTGCTTCCTAAGAATATTTCTCCAGTATCTTAACACAATCATTTTTAGGAAGTAAAGAGATTCTAAAGGAAAATAACAAATAATAGAAATTATTCTTATTTTTAAAGTGCTTGACAAAATATGTAAAAATGTTTATTTATATTTTTCAACTAGACCTAGATTTCACTTGGCTTATAGAAGAAAAAAATTAAATGATCAGTATGATAAGATGAATTTAAATATGTATAAAATTAGCATTCATTTCAAATTTGGAGATATGCATATTCTGAGATAGATTTGCTGACTTTCCATACCAAAAAGGCTTTTGTCTTTCTAAGTCTTTCATAGCACCATTTTAATATATTTTCTAAAAATTCTATCACTTAACCACTCTAGATGCTTTCCAATGAACTGATGACTTCTTTAAATATCTGCAATGAAGTCTAATTAAAGTAGGCTAAAAATTATGAAATAATGGATGTTGAAACTTATTACATATTATTTATATCTGAGCAAGGTATGTTTTAATAATTTTTGCACTGTATTTGCCTTTCTCTCTATAATGACTAACTTCAATTCTTTCACTATAGAACTTGAATTTTTCTTTCAAACCTTCAAATTTGTTTTAAATAAAATTCTACTGTTATTTTTCTTCTATACGGGCAATTAATTTTTGATGAGAAAATTTGTTTCCACAAATATTGAATCTTAACCTTAGGAATAATTCTAATACAATTACTTTGTTTTTTTGAAATGTGTCATTGTTTTTAGGAAAGCTGAACACATAAATGCCATTTTTAGAAGAAAATTATCAAATATATTCTATCCGAGAAATATACTATTTGCCCTTCATTTCGGAAGAACAGCATGGGAGCTAAAAATACACAAATAAATTCACTCACACACACACACACACACACACAAAAACAAAACAAAACAAAAAAAACCCAAAAAAA
>NW_007729549.1:210505-213623 GCF_000696425.1 Galeopterus variegatus | reverse complement strand
ATACCACGTGTTCTCACTCATGGGTGGGAGCTAAAAAATAAACAAATTAATTCACCCACATACACACACAAAAAAAACGGGGGGGAAGAAGATATAACAACTACAATTTCTTTGAAGGTGTTACAACAAGCAAACGGAATGGACATTCTTGGGTGGGAGGGGGGATAGGGAGGAGGGAGGGAGGTTTCGGTGATGGGTCATAATAATCAACCACATTGTATATTGACAAAAAAAAAAAAAAAAAAAAATTCTATTTTGGGATGAGTTCAAAAAAGTTAATTCCAGTGATTCAAACAAATATTTTTAAAGCATGTTGATAAGTATTTTCAAATTTAATTGTGAGTGTGTGTAGAGCTAGGGCTGGGTCTGGAACTTACATGACCCTCAAGCCCATTGTCCAGACTGGGTCACAAACACTTCACGTGCAGGTCCACGAGCTAGGTAACCAGCAAAAAAGGTCCTTGGAGACTTGTTTGAAAAAAGAGTAGTTGTTATTTCTGCACACTCATGTCAAGGAGCAAGGCAGTCCAAAGAGAAACTCAAAACTCAACTGCTACCGGCAAAGTCCAAAGAAAAACTGAGCAGCTGCCTGCAAAGTAAACATGCTCTATTTTTAGATGCGAGCTCTCTGCTGACCAGCAGTTCAGGGCCACTGCTCCACACAACTGTCTAGAACACAAGCATAGCAAGTAAAAAGATACATTGGCGCTCATGTGCACTAACTCCACCCACACACACAATTTCTTTGCAGAGAATGTGCTGCACAATACCCAACCAGACTTGAGGTGAGGAGGCCCGATTAAACTATTCTATTTTCCCAACAGTGTGATAACCATCAATTAAAGTTTAAAATGAATTCCTATTATTTTTAAACATAATTAAGCAAATGAAAAGCTGTGCATATGTAGCATATTCTGTAAAAATAATTGGTTCATTAACTAAACTATAACAGTCCATTCTCATTTCTACATTCCAATTGAAGAATGGATTAAGTAAGGTGAGTTCATTGCATGATATAGATATTCATGAGATAATTATAACTTCTGCAGAAATACCCATATTGTTTGAAATCTTATTAATATTGTGGTGTACACTGAATCATGCTGTGAGAGAAGCAATGAAAAGGACTACAAAAATTTGGCAATATAATGAATAATAGTCTGTCAAGTCATTTAAGTATGTTATCTCAAATTGCTGGTACAGAATTCAGTAGTGGAAACAAGAATTTTATTCTCTATTTTGGAATGAAAAGCAGGATTATGAGGTCATATTTATATTAATCCCATCATCAAAACCATTTTCCCAAACTCATTTTTCAAGTTAACCTTATTATTTGGATGTTATGTATGTATGTGCATATTCATATAGGCACATATGAAATAAAGCTTTTTAGGTGAATTTGTCATCTTTTCCTCCTCTCCACTCCCATTTCACTCCCATCTGTCATTTTCTTCAGTAACTGGTATCATGAATTTGGTATGACTAGTTCCAGCCCATGCCTTAGTATTTTAACTATATTCAAATGAATCTATGAACAATGTATAATTGTTTTGAGTCTCTAATTGCTTTGAGTCTTTAAAATTTGCATAAATGTCATCACGCCTAATATACAAATCTGAAATACATTTATAACATATATAATTAATTCTTTTAATTGATGCATGACATTGCATCTCATAAATGGTTTATATATGTCTCCTGTAAGCTACATGTAACTGGAATTCTCAAATCTATTTTTATTGTCTCTGTAATTAAATATATTGTGATTATTGATATGTGTTGACTGACTTCTTTGTTTTTACATGTTTTATCCTTCCTTGCATTCTCTTTGTTTAATCACATTTTTCATTGTCTTTCTTTCTTTAATCTACCTTTTTAATAAACTATATATGCAATATCCATTTTTAGTAGTTTCTGAAAATTTTAACATGCATTTCTAACTTTATAAAGCTAAAGGTAATTATTATCTCATCTTCTTCCTAAATAGAGCATGGACCTCAGAAAATTTTAAATCTGATTTCCAGTCTTTTGGTATTTTATCTAGTGTTTTAGTATTACTTTGTTTAATCTACCTCCTATTTACTATTATTATTTTTAATACTCAGTTGTTATTTAAATTTTCCCCAAATTGCTAATTTCTTTGCTCATCAATGTTCAGTTCACTCTACTTCTTCTTGGTATTTTTTTTCCCCTTATTGAAGAAAATACTTTGTACAGTGGTTCATAATTTTGGATAAAAGACATCAGAATCTCGCAAGGAGTTTTGAAAACTCCCTGTATTCAAGCACCACCCAAGATCAATTAAGTAAAACATTTTCAGGGTGTTGTTTCAGACATAAGAATATTTTTAATGCTCCCCAGATGACTCCAATGGTTAACATCACTGCTTAATCATTTTTACAGTTAGAGTTTGTGTGTGGTAATTCCTTTGTCTCTTCATGAATGAACATGTCTTTATTTACTTCTTGTTCATGAGTTTTTAACAAGATACAGAATTTTAATTTGGATGACCATACATCCTCAGTACTTTGAAAACATTATTCTATTTTTTCCAGCATCTATGTTTTTGTTTTTGAGAAGACAACAAGAGATATTTAAAGCCTAGCTCTTAAAACTAACTTATTGTTTTCAGTTCCTCCTTGAATTACTACTTACTACTTTAATGTTAATTTATTTTTCTCCCTTAAATACTGGAACTGCAGAATTCTCCCCCATTATTTTTCTTGAGTTTGTTCACTTATTGTTTTCATCATTTGCTTTTTCTATGTTGCTATGTTTTAGTCACCTTGACTATGTGTTTAGATTGGGAGGAGGGATTTCCAACATAGCTCAGCCTCCCCTATTGACTGGATGAATCTTTACAAAAAAAAAAAAAAAACCAAAAAACCAAAAAAGCTAACTTAAATGTTATGAATCTTATGTTCAATATACTCTTCACTTCTCTTGAAATATCTATGCTTGTTACAACAGATTCAAGAAATCTGTTGTACAGCGTGGTTTACAAATGATGATATAATGTATTCCTAAAAAATGCAAAGAGAGTGCATCTTACACACACGAGTGTGTCCTCACCACAAAAAGGATAACTATGTAAGGTAATGTATTTGTTAATTAGGTT
>NW_007729549.1:208473-210314 GCF_000696425.1 Galeopterus variegatus | reverse complement strand
TTGACTGGATGAATCTTTAAAAAAAAAAAAAAAAACACCAAAAAACCAAAAAAGCTAACTTAAATGTTATGAATCTTATATTCAATATACTCTTCACTTCTCTTGAAATATCTATGCTTGTTACAACAGATTCAAGAAATCTGTTGTACAGCGTGGTTTACAAATGATGATATAATGTATTCCTAAAAAATGCAAAGAGAGTGCATCTTACACACACGAGTGTGTCCTCACCACAAAAAGGATAACTATGTAAGGTAATGTATTTGTTAATTAGGTAGATTTAACCATTGTATAATGTATATACACTTCAAAACATTATAACTTGATCTGTCACTAATACAATTTTTGTATGTGTAACTTCACAGGGTCCAGCCTGTCCCATATGCAGAGAATGATTTTATACCTTATCTCTAACTAACTAGCATCATCTCTTTCTTTTCTTAATTGACTTCTAAGTATTACTTCAAGCAGAAAGACTGTTCTTAAACACTTTAACACTTTAATCATTCCAGTGGTCAGGACTTCAATAAATTTCTGGATCACAGAGGTATTTGTCTTTACAGCAGTTTACATACTTCGCTCATGTTTTCATGTCGTACGTATAGCTCATGTTTTCATGTCGTACGTATAGAGTAACATTAAGGGAGTTAATTTACTGAATGTTACTTCTAATAAATAATCCAGCAGAACACTGTCATTTAGGTGTTTAATTCATTATTGCTACAATTAACAACAACAAAATAGTAGTATTATAAGAAATAATTTCCTACATATAGCAGTCTCAGTTTTTTCTTAAATGCAGTGGAAGGCCCTTCACACTCTATTTGTCAGTTTGGCTTTAAGGTTTTCATTTTGTTGGCTTGAAGACAGATAAAGGGGATTACGGACAGAACTGAGCCTGGTTTGTGCTAATCTCCAACTTGAATTCTTTCAAGGGTTGCAAAATATGATTCAAGTATTTTACAAGCCTTTATAACCTGAGCCAGACTTTGTCATCTGTCTGGTATATGTGCCATCATGGGTGGATTTGGGACTGACATTTTCTATCTCTTATCACAACTGTATAAATATTTGTTTAGAGTGACTATCAACATAGCACACGGGCACTTTCTCCTCTGATGTATAGACGATAGAATAGTTCTTAACTGGAGACCTATGGATTGAGCAGGCATGAGCTATTTGAAGGCAATGAGGCAAGTTCTCAGTAAACTTTAATATTTTTCCATAGGTACAATGTAGATCAGTTGCTTCTATTCTAGAAAACTATTTCTTATTATTTGGTTTACATTACAGATACCCCATATATACAACCATGCATCTGATTCTGTAATAGTGAATTAGTTTTCCAAAATACCTTATATAGGGAGTCCTCTTTTACTTTGGAATTAAATTAATCAAGATTCTCTTTTTTCTTATTGTCTTCCCAGATACTATCCTCTAGAAAAACTTTTAAAGCATCAAGAGAAATTTTTAGGCAATATATGTAAATATCCTAACCCTTATTAGATGGATTAATATTTGTAAAGTTATAACTCACATTATTTCATAGAAGTCAGATTAAATTGATGTTATGGATATTATCAATAGGTTATTTATTAATATATGCAGTGAATTATTTATTAACATACACAGTATTCTACAGTTATTAATATACACAGTATTCTACATGCAATTTGTAATTTTAGTAAAGTAATTGATTATCTCAAGTAGTTTAGCAAATCTTGAAAATGACAAGGATTAAGCTCACTGACATATCACAGACACAGAAGCTTAGAAAGTTTGAAAAGGATATAGAGCTCAGATGAGAAAATGAAGGCTGGTAACCTAGCAAGTTTTGAAAA
>NW_007729549.1:179806-207765 GCF_000696425.1 Galeopterus variegatus | reverse complement strand
AGCTTAGAAAGTCTGAAAAGGATATAGAGCTCAGATGAGAAAATGAAGGCTGGTAACCTAGCAAGTTTTGAAAATTCCTCTAAAATTATCTGATTTTTTCTTAGAATTAGAGTAATTTAAAGTGCTAAGTTCTGCTGATCACATGCATTCTTTCATTGATTCAACAAATTTTTGAAAATCTTTCCTCTGCTAAGTATTGTGCATGTACTGGGCTGCAGAGATAAATAGTCCCTGGTCTCAAATAGCTAAAAGTGGTAATAACCAAATATTAGTCTATGCTGAGGAAATTGAAGATGATGCTGCAATAAATTCTTTTATAATGTTATATTTATTAAGTTAAACAAATATTTTATTTTTGAGATTAGAATGTCCTTTTCTTATTCTAATAATGTTGGTAATAGTGTACATATTTTTTAGAATTTAATGGAGCAAAATAAAAAGTTGATAATGTGACATAAATTTGGTTCCCCAAGAAGATTTTATTGTCATTTCCATTATTGTCACTGTTATGCATTTTGGGGAACTATTGGAAAAATTATGTAAATCAATGTCTAACCAAAGAGAGGGACAAAAAACCCCCAGATAATTAGAGCATATTTGTAGCCAGTATATTAGAAATATTCTCACGCGCAAGGAAACACAGTGGTGGAAGCTTTGTTTGTTTTAAGGCTTTAATAATCATTGAATTATTAATATCAATAATTATTAAATTATTATTTAATAATAATTTAATTTAGGTAATTCAGGTGTGAAAGGTACACTAATAGAGATGAAACAGCTAATCTTTGGTATTAGATTTCACTTAGACTTTTGCTTCTGGACAAGATTAAGTAATAGGAACTGGATTTACCTTCCTGCTTTAAACAACTGAAAACACCCAAAATATATTAAAAATTGTTTTTAGACATTAGACAACAAGCAGCATAGGGAAATTGATTTTATAAGGCTGCTAATTATAATAATAACCCCTAAAAGCCAATGGCATTATATCTACATTTAATACAGTAATATTTAATACAGTAAAAACTTGGTGTTAAAACAAGTTTCTGGTCATCTGTAAAAACTAAAGCTGGATTCCTTTTACACATTAACTAACAAAGTGAATTTCATGTGGATAAAATGTTTAAAGATGTTAAAATACTATGATTACTAGGAGAAAATATACTTTTATAAATGTTGCACATTGCTTTAAGAAATATACAAATATAGTTTAATATAATTCAATACATACAGCATCAACTAAAGTGTTCAATGGATAATTAGTAGTGGAGCCTTAGTAGTGGAGCCAAATTAGCTCTAGACAAAATTCTGTTTTGATTGCACTTAATAAAGCTTACAAGCAATCCTCGAAAGGATCAAACTACTTCTTAGGTATATCTTAGAACAAAATTCAAAAATATTGAAAACAATACAAAAATATCCAGCAACCCTCAAAGTACACTTCACATCTGACATTCGATCTAAAATAACCAGGGATGCAAAGAAGAAAGAAAATATAACCCATAAGAAGAAGAAAAATTAATCAATAGAAACAGAAAAATGACATAGATTTAATCAGTAGATAAAATCATTCAAACAGTATTATAACTAATTTCCGTAGGTTTGAAAGAGCAGAAGATAGAATAAAACATATAAAAATGACCCAAATTGAATTTTTTGAAATGAAAAAATACAATTTTTAAAATGGAAATACAAGGATAATATTTTTTTAAAAAATGAGACAATGCAGAAGCCTTGACAAAGATTAACCTCTCTGATAAAGTACGTTTTGTTATTAGGATATAGTTGGTTAAATTGAGTAACCCAAATGTGAGGTCTAAAATGAAAATTACCAGTTCGGGTCATCTCCTTACATTTCAGATTTATTATTATTATTATTTTTGGCTTATGTTTCCAAAAGCAACTAAGGTATAGCATTATGAAAATTTTCTTCAACAGTATTAAAATTAAGCATGTGAGTATTGTATGAAATCTCCAGCATAACTCAAATATCTAAAGTCTAAATAGTCAAGATATAAATAATTAGCAGAATGAAAAGAAAATCTTTTCATTCAACACAAACTATGGAGGAATATAGTAAAGAAAAAATTATTTTATTTTATTTTTAAGAGACTGTTGGCCTGCACAGTAGAAAAGGTGATATAAAGATTAACATATTTTTTTTTTTCTGAGAAACAGACATGAATTTAAAAGCCACATGTGTAAACTTAAAGAAGGGTTAATGTTAACACATTAGCAAACTTCAGTTTTTTCTTCCACTGGCAACATCCCCTGCAGAAAATTATAAGATATTTAGAATGCTTGTTGGAGGGTGAAATGCCAAGATTGTTAATGGCTATTGAAGCAAGTGTTAGCAAATCCTTTTATTGAACTTTAGTACAAAAGATGATGCAAAGCCACATGTGTAAACTTAAAGAAGGGTTAATGTTAACACATTAGCAAACTTCAGTTTTTCTTCCACTGGCAACATCCCCTGCAGAAAATTATAAGATATTTAGAATGCTTGCTGGAGGGTGAAATGCCAAGATTGTTAATGGCTATTGAAGCAAGTGTTAGCAAATCCTTTTATTGAACTTTAGTACAAAAGATGATGCCCTTTGTGCTGAGGTGAACTTGTGCTAAGTAACTGCGTTTCAGGGCAGCTCAGAAACAATTATTATTTTGGTGCTACTCCACATATTCTATATTTTAAAATTGTATAAACATGCTATAGATCTATACCAATATCTACATCTATAGATATATGTATATCTCTTAAAAGACTGTTATATATAATAAAGTCATATTTTTGATACAGCTATTATGGTAGTCACTGATAAAGTTTTATTAATATAAATCATGGTCCCTTTTATTTGAAAATATGTGAGATGAGAGAAATGAGCTAAAGATTTGAACCATCTTCTGACTGTATTTGTGTTTTCAGTAATTTCAGAAGAAGAAAGAATCGATTTATTGTAAACCATTCTGCTTTTAGTTTATTTGATAGAAATATCAAACTGAACTTATTAGGACTGAAAGGGCTTGTCCCAGAAGATATCTGTGGTTCTCATTTTGTGCAAAGAGATGTATCACTGGTAAATGATTAGACAAATATATACATTATTAGAAAAGGTTATTTTTTATGGCTTTATAAACAACGATATGGAAATATTTTCTAATTAATTATATGATTGTTTGCAAATGATATTACAGTATAAACTTATAAGTATTAATATAAGTTTTTCCTTCCAAGAGAAGAAAAATGGCATTCTCACTGTCACTTTCTATATTCTGGGAAAGAAAATATTAAGGTCCATCTGGTGTAGATCGCTAAATAGGCTGTTGAAGTGAAATGTCTTTGGATTTTTCTAAGAAGAATCTGGCTAGAATTGCACTGGTTTTCATTAAACTCTTGAAGAGGGTGTAAATTGTGCACATTCTATCTAACATTGTGATCCCCTGACAAATATCATCAAATTATGATTGAAAACATTAAGACAACTGGGCACATGGATGATGCATGAACCCAGACATTGTGCATTCTTTGATTACACTGATTACATTGTCACCACTGTTTTACTACAAAGAAATTGCATCCTATAAACAAGTGATGAGATCCAGATAGACCAGCTGATTTGAATGTTCTCAGCTGTAATATTGCTGAGCACAAGGTTTCCTCTTTCCATGTAATCCTTTCTTTTCATTCATATAAGGCTGCCACCTGTAAAATCTGGCATTCACTAAAACCAATTCACTAAAATCGTACATTTGAACAACAATTTCTGATATGGACCAAGGATAGTATCAAAATTATCACTTTCTGTCCTAGGTGACAGTGATGATGATAGTTTCAGAATGTTGTAGTGCTTATGAAGGTAATATCATAATGACAGACGTGGATTGGTGGCTGTTTAATATGTCCAGGTGAGCTTCAGCAGTTATGACAGCACTTTGTTAAGAAAACTATAATAAATGATCTGAAGTTTTATGTTCGTAATTCATATGCTCGCTTTGATCTTCTATTTGTTTACAGGGTTTGGTAACTTTGGCTCCCATTGAAATAATTAAACTAATAATATTTTTCTGTATTGTATCTATCTTCTTTATCCTCTTTGACTAGCTGAATAGAAATAATTTCAGATGAATTAATATAACCATAAAAAAGTTTTAGAGGGCTATATAAATCTAACCATTAATGAGGTGAGTAAAGGACCTAAATACCATTAAGATTTGCAGAATTAATTTCATTTTGGAGAGAAAACTGTGAAATTAACTTTCTAAATAGTCTTAGATTACAAAATAATGTGTAGCACTTACAGCTATTGATAATTTTATTTATATATTCCTTCTTATAATCTGTTTTCTAATTATAATATAAAAGTATTTTATTGCAGAAAATTTGAAAAATACAGAATATTAGGAAAAGGAACCAAAACCTGTAATCTTATCACCCAGAAAAAAAGTACTATTGATGAACTACTGATTTCCTATTGTACCCTTCCAGTATTCTATGACTTTTGTGAGTCCCTTCATTTATCCAACCTTCTGTATTTTATGCAATCACTAACTTTCTTAAACTCTCCAAATTCTTTACATATACCTGCAAGACCCTATAAGATCTAGCCCTGCCTATCTGACTTCATCTACTATTACTCCTCACTTCCCTCATTATAACGAAGCCACGCTGACCTTGGTTCTGTGTTTTCCCAGTTGGTCCTCTATCTTTCACAGATTTTTACAAAGATAGTTCCTCCAGGTCATTTGGTTGTCTGATTAAAAACCATCTTTTAGTAAGATATTCTGGTACCACAACATTCAAATTAGAACTGCCTCACTCCGTCCTTCTTTATTTTGTTGCTTTACAGGGTTTTTTGTTGGTTTTGTTGTTGTTGTTGTTGCTTTTGTTTTTTTTAAATAATACTTATCTCTATTTGAAATAATTTCAAGTGTCTATTTGTGTATGTCTTTGCTCTCTGACTCCTGCAGTAAGAATATATACTCCAAAGGTGGGAATCTTGTCTGTCCCTGGGGCCTACAGCATTGCCACACACATAAAGCACATTCATGAATCATCTTCAAATGTTCTATTGAAACAAAATTGAGCTATTGATTTACATTCATCTGCCTCCATGCCACATACAAATTATTCATTAGAAATATATAGAAGGCAAATAAAATAATTTTTGAAACTTGAAGAGATTAATAATGAATATTTTTAGTATGTTTTTCTGACTGAAAATATTCAGAAATAAGGAAGAAAAGTTAAATAAGCATATGAGAATTTTTGCAGCTGCATTTTCCTAGACTTGATGATTCTCCAGCTCTCTCATTTCTTCCACAATGGGGTCTTCACTTTTCTGAAAAATTTCTCAAAAAATAGGATTTTAAAATAGATGCTTTTGGAGTTTTGGTTCTGCTTAGGATATAGAAAGTCTCAAAAGTGTTTCTCCCAGAGAAACAATGAGAAAAAAGCCAAAAATAATACAAAATAGTAACTCTTCTTGAATCCTCCAGAATGCTTTTATTTTAAGGGAACCAGATAACACAGATATCATAAATACCTACAAGAAGAAATGAGACACAGGATGAGTTTTACTTTTGACGAAGCACAGGAGGAAGAGGCTTTTTGCCAGTTATAGCTGAAGTGGTTAAGAAGAAATTGGCTACATTTTTCAAGAACTGCTGAAGACCAAATTGGATCAGTTTAAGTCTGAAATAGCTGGAAGAATGGGAAACAGAAAGAGAAAGACAGAGAGAGAAACAGAAAAAGAACATAAGTTACCAACATCTGGAATCAGAAAGAGGGCATCAATACAGACGATATAGACATCAAAATAAAACAAGGTGTTATAAACAACTTTTGAGTCATTAATTTTGATATTTTGCATGAAATGGACAAAATCGTCAAAAAAATACAACTTTTTTTTTAGCAAAGTTGACAGAAGATGAAACCGAAAATCTGATAAGCAGATAAATCTACCAAAGTATCATAATTCATTAATAAAACTTTTTCCACAATGAATATCTCAATCACAGATGGCTTTACTTGTGAATTATTATAAATATTTAAGAAAGAAATAACAGAAATTTATTTTACAAACTCTTCTAGATAATTGAAAAATTAGAAACATTTCCAAACTCTTTATATGAGGCGAGGAAAATATTGATTATAAAATGTGACAAGAATATTACAAAAAAAGAAAACTACAGACCAATCAATAATATATATGTAAAACCTAAAAACAAGAAAAACATTGATCATCCTCAAAAGGCAGAAACATAATTTTTTAAAATTTAGTTTTTGAATTGAAACATAATTAATTATACATATTTATGGGGTACAGAGTTGACTATCAGTATTTGTGTACAACATGTGATGATCAAATCAGTATTGTTAGCATGTTCATTATTACAAATAGCAATTATTCTTTGTGTCCCTTACCCAATACTCCCCCCCTCCCCCTTTCTCACCTCTAGAAACTATAGGTTTCTCTCCTTTTGAAAGTTCAACATTTTATTGTAGTCTTTCTTTTTTTCTTTCTTAGCTTCCACTCATGAGTGAGGACATGTGCTATTTCTCTTTCTTTGTCTGGCTTATTTCACTTAAAGTAACTTTCTCCAAGTTGATCCATGTTGCGTCAAATGGCAGAATTTCATTCTTTTTTTATGGCTGAGTAACCAGCCATATGGTTACTGAGTATCCGTTGTGTAGCCCTGAGTATTTGTTGTGTATATATACACCACATTTTCCTTATCCAGTCATCCACCAATGGACATTTAGATTGGTTCCATACCTTGGCTATTGTAAATAGAGCTGCGATGAACATGGGAGTGCAGGGATCCCTTCAACATGATGATTTCAATTCCTTTGGGTATACACACAGAAGTTGGTATATAGACAACTATATCCCATTTCTGAATTGTATGATAGTTCTATCTGTAGTTGTTTGAGGAAACTCCATACTGTTTTCCATAATGGCTATACTAATTCACAGTCCCACCAATAGTGCAGAAGAGTTCCCTTTTCTATGTATCTTCTTCAACAGTCTATGCTCAGTCTTTTCCATAATAGCCATTCTAACTGGGGTGAGATGATGTGGACTTGATTTGCATTTCCCTGATGTTCAGTGATGTTGACCATTTTTCCATGTACCTGTTGCCTCTTCGGTAGATGGTGTTGGGAAAACTGCACATCCTTGTGTGGAAGAATGGAACTAGAACCCGTATCTCTTGCCATATACCAAAATAAACTCAAAAAATAGATTAAAGACATAAGTATAAGATCTAAAACTATAAAACTCCTAGAAGAAAACGGGAAACACTTCAAGATATAGGACTGGGCAAAGACTTTACAAATAAGACCTCAAAAGCATAAGAAACAAAACAGAAAATAAACAAATGGGATCATATCAAACTAAAAATCTTCTGCACAGCAAAGGAAATAATCAGCAGAATGAAAAGATAGCCTACTGAGAGGCAGAATATATTTGCAAACTATATAGCCAACGAGGGATTAATACCCAGAATATACAAGGAACTAAACAACTCCACAGCAAAAAACAAATAATCCAATTAAAAAATGGTCAAAGGAACTGAATAGACATTTTTCAAAGGAAGACATAAAAATGAAAGAAATAGAATTTGAAAAAATCCAACACACATTTATGTTTAAGATCTGTTACCAACTAGAAAAACAATGGATTTTCCTTCTTCTGATTGAGGATATCTGTGTAAAATTCTACAGAGAACATCAGAGTCAAGGATGAAAACTGAAAATGTTTCCTCTGAAGATGATGTCCATTGTCACCACTTCTGTTTGACATTTTACCAGAGGTACTGGCCTATGAAATAAAGAAAACACTTATTACAAAAGCATAAAATTAAAGTAGAATAAAGAATCTTGTCATTATCCACAGATAAAAAGTTGTGTGTCTAGAAAATAAAAAAAGGAAAGAAAGAAACTTTTGGAAATAATATGGGAGTTAATGAACATTAATGAACAAACATCATTATGCAAAACTTCATTTCATTTTGACATATTAGCCAGAAAATATATATATTTTAAACGCCAATATATGCAATTTACAAATATACATAATTTAAAACCAAATATCTGGGAATAATTCAATCAAAAGTATATATAACTTCCACTCTAAAATTTACAAAACATTTTTGAGATAATTTACAGAAGACCTAAGTAAGTAAAGAGATATGTTTTGCTAATAAAGACAATATTTTAAAGGTTTAAATTCTCCCAATCCCCCTACAAGTTTATTGCAATTCTAATTTAAACATTAACGGATTGCCTGCCTTTCTTTCTTCTTTCCTACATTCTTTCCTTCTCTCTCTCTTTCTCTCTCTCTCTCCTTCTTCTTCTTCTTCTTCTTCTTCTTCTTCTTCTTCTTCTTCTTCTTCTTCTTCTTCTTCTTCTTCTTCTCTTTCTTTCTTTCTTTCTTTCTTTCTTTCTTTCTTTCTTTCTTTCTTTCTTTCTTTCTGCAGTAAATGTTAACAAATTGATTATAAAATGTACACAGGGATTCTGGGAAGATGGCAGAGTAGAAAGCCCCATAAATTTGTCTCCCATATAGGTAACGACTGCACTGGTAGAATCTGTCTGATATAAGTATTATGGAACTCTGGAGACTAATTAAGGCTTGCAACTTCCCAAAAGCTTGGATGATAAATTGTTCTTAGTTTAGGCCAATTACATCTCTTAGCTCAGCAACAGCAACCCACTCCCCACTTTCCAGCCCCGTGGCAGGCAGCTGTGCATGCATCTCAGAAGCTACTTGCATGCTAAGAGAGAAAATTGACAAAATTAAAACTTGCTTCTTCCAAAAGATCTATAAAGTTGACACACTTTTAAACAGATTGACTAATAAAAGAAAACAGAAAATATATATAGAAATGAAAGGCAGGGCATTACTACAGAATCTACAGAAATAAAACCAATATGACAGTACTTTGAACAACTATCTCCAACAAATTGGATAACCTAGATAGAATGGAAAATTATCTAGAAGCACAAAACCTATCAATACTGATTTAAAAAGTAAATAGAAAATCTGAATAGACCTATAACTAATAAAGAAATTGAGTCAGTAATCAAAAATCTTCTCTCAATGAAAAGCCCTAAATCTGATGTCTTCACTTTTTAAATTCTCCCTAATATTTGAAGAGTAACTAAAACCAATCTTTTCTAAACATCTCCAGAAATCTCAAGAAGGGCAGGGAAAAGAAACACTTCTTAATTCATTCTATGAGTCAAGCATTGCCTTAATTCCAAAGCCAAAACACTACAAGGAGGAAACCCCCCCCAAAACCTACAGACCATTATTGCTTATGAACATTGATTCAAAAATCCACAACAAAATACTAGCAAAATAAATTCAGCAGTATATTAAAGAGATAATACTCATACATCATGACCAAGTAGGACTTATTTCTGGAATGCAATGATGATTCAAAATATGGAAATCAATTAAAGTAATACACCACATTAACAAAATGAAGAATAAAATCCTTATAATCATTTCAATTTATTAATAAAAAGTATTTGACAAAATTAAACACCCCCTCTTCATGATAAAATCTCTTACCAAACTAGGAATAGAAAGAAACTATCTCAACATAATAAAGCCATGTCTAAAAAAATACAGTCAACATTCTAATGAATGGTAAAAGATACTAATGATAAGCAATTCGACAAAGGAAGTTAAGAAAATATAGTTTACAAATAGTATCAAAAAATAAAATACTTAGAAATTAACAAAGGTACTGAAATAGTTGTGAAATGAAAAGTACAAAATTTTCCTGAAAAAAAATTTTAAAAAACATAAACAAATGGAAAGACATCCCAAGTCCATGGATTGGAAAATTTAATATTATTAAAATTTCAATACCACCCAAAGTGGACTACAGATTCAATGCAATTCCCATCAAAATCCAAATGGATTTTAAAATTTTTTTCAGAAACAGAAAAATCTATCTTAAAATGTACATGGAATCCCAAGGGATCCTAAATAGATAGAACAATCTTGAAAAAGAACAAAGTTTTAGGATCACACTTACTGATTTTAAAATTTACTTCAAAGCTACAGTAGTCAAAACAATGTGGTA
Organism: Galeopterus variegatus; assembly: GCF_000696425.1. Lineage (NCBI taxonomy): Eukaryota > Metazoa > Chordata > Mammalia > Dermoptera > Cynocephalidae > Galeopterus > Galeopterus variegatus. The sequence continues at coordinate 197,667 of NW_007729549.1, read as the reverse complement.
CTGACATAAAGACAGACATATAGATCAATGGAATATAAAACAGATAACCAAGAAGTAAATTCTCACATGTATGGTCAAATGATTATAATCAAGGGTGCTAAGGCCATTCAATGGGGAAATGACAGTCTTTTCAATAAATGGTGCTAGGAAAACTGGGTATCCATATGCAAAAGAATGAATTTGAACCCTTACTTAACACCATATACAAATATTAACCTCAAAGTGAACAAAGACCTAACATAAGACCTAAGGTTATAAAATTTTTATAAGGAAACATGGGGCAAAACTTTATGACATTGGATTTGGCACTGATTTCTTGGATATGACCCCAAAGATGGAGGTACTGAAAAAAAAAAAAAAAAGAAGACAAATTAGACTTTATAAAAATTAAAAACTTTGATGTGTGAATGGACATTATTAGCAGCAGAGTGAAAAGCAACTTATAGAATAGAGAAAATATTGAAAGTCATATATCTGAGCAGGGACTAATATCCAAAATATTTAGGGAACTTATAAAACTCAACAACAATAAGAAAACCACCAACCCTTCTCAAAAATGAGCCAAGGACTTGAATAGATATTTCACCAAAGAAGATACACAAGTAGCCAATAAGTACATGAAAAGATAATCGACATCATTAATCATTAGGAAAATGAAAGCCAAAACCACAATGAGATGCCACCTAACACAGTTAGGATGGCTGCTATTGGAAAAAAGAAAAAAGAGCAAGAGGAAAGAAAAGACATTTAAAAAGGAAATAAAAAGTGTTGGCAAGGATGTGGAGAAATTGGAATCCATGTGTATCATTGGTTTGAATGTAAAGTTGTTCAGCCCCTGTGGAAAACAGTATGACAGTTCTCCAAAAAATCAAAAATAGAATTATTCAGCTGTTTCACTACTGGGTATATATCCAAAATAGTATAAAGCAGAATCTTTAAGTGATATCTGTACATCCATGTTCACAAGAGAATTATTCGCAATAACAAAACATGGAAGTAACCTAACTGCTCATGAGCAGATGAATGAATAAGAATAACGTTATACATACATACAATGAAGTACTATTCATCCTTAAAATATAAAGAAATGTTGACATACGCTACAACTTGCATGGACTTCACTATGCCAGGTGAAGTAAGCCAGTTATGAAAGGAAAGGACAAGTACTGTCCGATTTCACTTATATGAAGGCATCTAGAGTAGTCAAAATTTACAGAAACATAAAGTGGTGGTTGCTAGTGGCTGCTGTGAGAGGAAATGGGAAGTTATTTAATGGGTACACAGTTTCCGTTTTGTGAGATGAAAAGAGTTCTGGAGATGGATGGTGGTAATGTTACATAACAGTGTGAATGTATTTAATACCACTGAACCGTACGCTTAAAAATGGTTGGATGGTAAACTTTATGTTATATATATTTTACAACAATAAAAAAATTTTTGGAAAAAAATGTATACAGAAATGCAAATTGCCAAGAATAGCCAAGGCCATCTGGAGAAAGAAGAAGAAAGCTGGAGACTCACATCACCAGATACCAAGATTTACTTTAAAGCTATAATAATTACAGGAGTGAGATACTTGTATAAACAGACAAATAGACCAATGGAAAGGAATAGAGTCCAGAAGCATACCTCAAACAGATATGAACATGTTTTATAAAACAAAGAGACTTTTCAATACAGTAGAAAAAGGGTTATTATTTTAATAAATGGGTCTGTGTGGATTGTTTTACACATAGGGAAAAAAGGTGTCAGACTCCTATTTAACAGCAAACACAAAAATAAATTTCAAATAGGTTACCTCTTTAAAGGTGAATGTCAAGCAAAGAACTTTTAGTAGACAATTGGAAACATATCTTCCTGACTTCATGAGTAAGCAATTCTTAAAATTGGCAAGATGTACTAAATATAAAAGAAAAAAATCAATAAATTGATCTATTTTAGAATTAACAACTTTTCCTTTTATTAAATTTCCATCAAAAAGGAATGAACAAGCAATTCTTAAAATTGGCAAGATGTACTAAATATAAAAGAAAAAAATCAATAAATTGATCAATTTTAGAATTAACAACTTTTACTTTTATTAAATTTCCATCAAAAAGGAATGAACAAAGTGGTAGAAGTTATTCCCAATCACATTTATCTGAGGAGGAAATATATAAAGGACAAGAGACAACCCAATAGAAAAATTGGCATAGACTTCAACAGACACTTCCAGAAATGGGGATTCAAATGCTCATATTAACATATAAAATGGTTGGCTGGCCAGTTAGCTCAGTTGGTTGGAGCCTTATAACACCAAGATTAGACTTCAACAGACACTTCCAGAAATGGGGATTCAAATGCTCATATTAACATATAAAATGGTCGGCTGGCCAGTTAGCTCAGTTGGTTGGAGCCTTATAACACCAAGATACCCAAACTGGCCAGCTTCGAAAATGACAACAAAAAATGTATAAAATGGGTGTTCAACCTTATTAAACATCATAGAATAATAGAAATGCAAATTAAAGTTATCAAGAAATATCTCCGTAAATCAATCAGAATCACAAAACCAAAAAACATGCAACATATCAGGCATTGTTGAAGATGCAGAACAGCTGGTATAACTTTCGGAAAACTGTCAGCCTCTGTTAATATTGAACATATACAGATTCCATGACTCAAAATTTCCCTTTCAAGGTTAGTATCAACAGTATGTATGTGATCAAATGTACGATAAATGACATGGATCAAAATGTGCATAGAAGCCCAATCCATAGAGCTGTCCATATTCTAAATTTATATTATTCTTCAATAACATGTAAAATTCTCTATTGAAACCCCAGAATGTTCTAAGTAGTGAATAAAACTTGCATAAGCCTTTCTGTTCTGGCCTTCTCTTAATCCCTTAGTCACATCACTGGTCTCTTCCCTTCCCCATCTCTTTATCCCATGTTCCTGGAATTCTACCCTCCAACAATGGTGAGTTTCTTGCATTTCCCCAAGTGCACTATGCTATAGTATTTTGCAAGGTTTATTTACAAGCTCATCTTTTCCCTTTACTCTTTGCACCTCCACTCCATCTCATCTTTCTAACTACTGCCTTTCAAATTTGTTATTGTTCTTTTTTGTTTATTGGTTATAAGATACAAAGCTGATTGTCACCCTTCATGCCCAAGATGTGAAGCCAGATCCACACTGGCAGTGTGCACATTATCACAAATTGTGTTTGTAACCCATGTCCCCCACCCAATTATCCTCAACCTCCCTCCCCCTTCCCCTTTCCTCCCCACTCCACTTTGTATCCCAAGGTGTGCTCTCTCCCTCTGCAAGTCCAACACATCACTGTGGTCTTTCTTTCTCTCCTTTCTCTCTTAGCTCCCACTGATGAGTGAGTACATGCAGTATTTATCTGTCTGTGCTTTGCTTATTTCACTCAACATGTTTCTCCAGGCTCATACATGTTGTTGCAAATGGGAAAATTTCATTCTTTTTTATGGCAGAGTAGTGTATATATACCACAGTTTCCTTATTCAATCATCCATTGATGGACATTTAGGTTAGTTCCACTTAGGGATTTAGGGATTGCTGGATCATGTGGAAGATCTATGCACAAGCAGCAAAAGAAAAAATAAGCAAATGGGACTATATCAAACTAAAAAGCTTCTGCCCAGCAAAGGAAACAATCAACAGAGTAAAATGACAACCTACAGAGTGGGCGAAAATTTTTGCTAACTATGCATCTGACAAGAAATTAATATCCATAATATACAAGGAACTTAAGCAATTACACAGTAAAAAATAACCCATTTAAAAAATGGGCAAAGGAGCTAAATAGACATTTTTCAAAGGAAGACATACAAATGACCAACAGGTACATAAAAAAGATGCTCAACATCACTAGTCATCAGGGAAATGAAAATTAAAATTACATTGAGATACCACCTCACCTGGCTATATTCAAAAAGATGGTGAATAACAAATGCTAGTGAGGGTGTGGAGAGAATGTCTTTGTTCTTAATATCTTAACCCTCATTATCCTGAGAAAATTTCCTTCACATTTTTTCATACTGCCTCACTCAAACAGGATAAAGCACTGTTACGTACATCTCTGTCACTTTTTGTATATAAACATGACAGTGCTCATCATGACTTGGTGCCTCACTATGTATGTGTATTCTCTATTAGACTATAAATCCATCGAAGGAATGGTGAAGGAACAGTTCATGGATACGTTTATTCAGTTTTTAACCACCAGTCAATTGTCTAAAATCTGGTAAAATATGGTTACTAAATAAATCCATGTTCAATGTGTGAGTGAATCTTTAAAAGGTGTTTCCCTAAGAAATAGAATTTACCGTTTCAACATCAACATAACTTTTTCTAGTAAATGTAAGAATCTCATTCTGTGGTTCAAAACAATATATGATCTAGAGTTAAATTAGAACAGACGTTTTCAATGTGAGGTTCAGGGACACCAGAGGGTTCATAAGGTTAAAACAATTTTCATGTTAATACTAAAACATCATTGACTTTTTCACCCTCATTGTTTCACAGGTGGAATTTTCCAGACTGTGCACCTCCTGCAATATCACAACGGACTGGATGCAGATACCCATTTGAGAATCCAGCTGTCTTCTATTGAGCCAGACTTTAAAGAGATTTTTAAAACTAAAATAATGACACTTTTCGTCTTGCTAGTTTTGTTCTTGAAAATACAGTTATTATTCATAAAACCATGTTATTTAGACTCACATGTAATGTTCTTCTTATTGTTACTTTTAAATGACTTAATCAACTTAAAAATTTTGTTTTAATTTCAATACGGAAAATATTGACAAATATAACCCACAAAAACTAAAGATCTTTGGGGTCTTCAATGAAAGTGTAACTGTAAAGGAGTCCTTAGATTAAAAAAGAAATAACCAAATTGCTAATCTAGAAGATTCAATTGACACTCTTGGTTATGATTTGGTACATTAATTTCATGAACAGAGTTTAGTAAAAAATTTTTGTAAATATGTTCATTATGTTACTTGGAAGGAAAAGGTAGATAGTTTCCTGGAAAAATATTTTCTTTATGGTAATAATTTAAAAAAATATTATTGAACAAAATAGTGCTTTCGAACACAAAGAGATATGGAAATAAGTTTAGAATATTGTTAAGAAAATATGTTTACAGATATAAAAGACAAAATGATCTTTCCTTTGTTTTCACCTAATTTTGTTGAGAATTTGAGTATGTATAAGAATTATTTTGGTTACACTATTTTGGTACACTACTTTGCACATGAATTGGCCTGAAATATGCTGAAGATATTTTATAGCCCCCTCCTTCAAAATGTAGTACATAACATGCTACATGCATGGATATTGTTAGTTTTTGGCTTTCAGTTTAACTTTGTGAAATATCTGTAAAGCTATTTGAACTTCCATGTGTAATTTTTATTCTGTTCTGCTAAATACAGAAAAAGAAAAAAAAAATACAGAAAATAAATTTCTCCCACAAAATACAATTTGATCATTATTTTCTGACCATTTTGAGAATTACCTAATGCAATGTTAATTATTTTTCTTTTAATGAATACTATGTCTTTGATTCTATAATCATCAAATACAGTATACTTTAATTTAATATTGATTCTTGCCAAGATGAATAATAAGTATATTCAATTTTTAGAGTTATGTTTTAAATATGATTATATTATCATAAACCACAATTACATTTATAGGTTAATGCTGAATATTCTAGTAATTCCATGGCATATTTTCTATAATCATCAAATACAGTATACTTTAATTTAATATTGATTCTTGCCAAGATGAATAATAAATATATTCAATTTTTAGAGTTATGTTTTAAATATGATTATATTATCATAAACCACAATTACATTTATAGGTTAATGCTGACTATTCTAGTAATTCCATGGCATATTTTTCTACTTTATCATAACTTTCAGGGAAAATTAGCTTTATTTATCAGATTTTCTACCTTCCAGTACCCTTTAGTTTAACTAACATAGCATGTTTCTCTTTAACATATAGTAGAATAGAACTTTAAAATTATATAGGTTTCAGAGGTAGGGCAAGAATAGATGCAGAAAAAATTATACAAATTTACCTATTGGACTTTGCCTTTCATAAAGATGATTTTTAGTTTTAATTATGAAAAATTTCAAAGCACACAAAAGTAAAGAAAGTAGGAAAGTGAATCTAATGTGTCCTTTACCCAATTTAGCACTTATGAAAATTCTGCCACATTGTCTTCCTTTATCTTCTTTGTCTTCTTTTCTTTGCTGGACTTTTTAAAATCAGAGTTTCTAAAATTTCAATGTTCATGAAAACCACTTGGGAATCTTCTTAGAATGAAAATTATGATTCAAGATGTCTGTGGTGGGGACTGAGATTTTGCATTTCTCATAAGGTCCCATGTGAGGCCGAGGTGGCTAGTCTAAGGACCACACTTTAAGCTGCACATTTGTAAATTGCACTTCAGATGTTATGCTCTGTCAGCTCTACCTACTTCAATATGCATCTCTATGAATATGGATGTTTTCTTATACAACCAAGTGCCATTATCATACTTAAAAACTAACAATAATTCCTCGGTATCATCTAATTCCAAGCCCATGTCATACTTTTACAATTATCTTAATAATTTATTTTGCTCTCCATTTGCTCTGTTACATTAATGTAGGGCTGGGTCACAGACCCCTCTACCCTATCCTGTGCAGGTCCTGAGCCAAGTAGTCAAAAAAAGATTCTGGCTGCCTATAACAGGATAGACTTGTTTATTCTAATGTGAGGTCTGCTAGCCAGCAGTTCAGAGCCACTGTCATATACGGAAGGTACACAATAGCCACAACAAGTCAAGAGGTACATGGGCACGCATGCACAGTTACACTACTCTTATATAATTTATTTACAATCAATGTGCTGAATCATACCCAGCTGGATATGAGGGGAGAGGACCTGACTATACTGACACCATTTTCCTCACAAGTAAGTTTGGCCTAAAGCTTCCTTCCTACATATTGCAGTTTGGCCGGAGGTTTCTTTGTACATAGTGAACTGTAACCTAACGTAATAAGTCTTAGCCAATCACAGTAGCCGAATTTCAGTGAACCACAGGCAGCCAAGTGTTCAAACCAGTTTCAAGTAAAGCAAAAACCCAACTGTAACCAATCCAGCTGTTTCTGTACTTCACTTCTATTTTCTGAAGGTCATTTCCGTTTTTCTGTCCAAAAATATTAATATGACCATGTGGCAGTCCCTGGATAGCTCTGGATCCATTCTGGTTCTGGTGCTGCCCGATTCATAAATTGTTCTTTGCTCAATTAAATTCTGTTAAATTTAATTTGTGTAAAGTTTTTCTTTTAACCTTTCAAAGCCAAACTAAAATAACACAATACACAATTTGTTTTGCCTCTTGAATTTTGTCTAATACATAGCATTCATTTCATCTAATTGTTTAATCCACTGACTAGTGACATTTATCCTGTAGAATATAAAAGCATCTCAATTAGTCTGTTAGCTTCCTTTTGGTATCTTTTAGCTTGTCCATCTAGCCCCACTCTGATTTAGGGCAAAACAGATGAATTTCATCTGCTTGCTGCCTCCTTGTCCTAGCAGACATACTTTTCTCAGTGCATCTTTTCATTGTGGTTGCAGTTTTTTGTGGGGTTCTCACTTCCAGAGCCTTACACATGTAACCTGAGACTTGTCTCCCATCCCTGAACAAAGTTCTAGCATCCTGAGATCTGCAGGTGCTCACAGGGCAGAACTGGCTTTACTCACTATAGAAAACATTGTTAGTGAACCCCTCTTTGTCTAAAGATGTAAATATTCTCTTTGTTTCTTAAAATTTTATTATAAATAATTTCAAAGCTATATAAAAATAGAGAAAAAAGTATATATAATACAATAAATCTTCATACATTCATCACTGAACTACAAAAATGATCAATTCCTCAATTAATCTCATTTTATCTATAGCCCCAACTATCCTTCCAAGGTTATGTTGAGTTAAATCCTCTTGTATTTAAGCATATTTGATATGTTTGGATTGAAACATAACAAATATGTTTAAATACAAGAGTTCATTATTCAAATTAAGAAATAATAGCAACCAAAACCTGATTGGTCACCTTTTAAAGAAAATTAGTAATGAATTATTACTTTGAAAATTAGTAAAAGAAGCCAAGGAGAGAGTAAGGAAGGGGGGGAAAGAGGAGAATGATCAATCATTTTTTATATTTTTGTGCAAAAACTACACTTTAGAATTAATGAAAAGTTGATAATAGCAGTGATGAAAATACCACCTATGAATTAAGCATATTATTTCTAAATTTTTCATCATTTAATTAAAAGTCAATAAATTTTTAATTTTTAAAAAATTTCCAAATTATCATTTTATATCTAAAATTCATAATGATCCTTATGAAATATCCATTCAGTATTCACATTGCACCAATGGTCTTATAATTCTTAAATAGCATTTAATTCAGGATTCCAATAAGTTCTATATTTGTAATTGGTTGATATATTGGCATCTCTCTTTAAATCTTATCTCTTCTGCTCCCCCTTGCTTTTATGGTGTTCTTGTTATGGTTGGAAAAACCCCCAAAATATTTGTCCTATAGATCTCATGTTGTAGGTTTTGACAATTGCATCCCCATGGTGTCATTGAACACATTTTCTGCTCATGTATTTTCTGTAGCTCAGTAGTTAGCCATGAGGACCTGATCATATCCAGGCATTATACATTTGGTAGGTGAAAAAATGAATTCATAGGTGGTATTTTCTGTTTTCTTTCTTTTCTGTTTTCTTTTGAAGGTGACCAATCAGGTTTTTGTTGCTGTTGTTGTTTCTTAATATTAATAATAAACTCTTGTATTTAACCATATTTGATATGTTTTAATCCATAGCATTTATTTAATAATGCTCAAATTAACCCAACTTTGTCCATTGGCGGCCTATTCAAATTTGCTTTTTGAATGTTTTTGACATAGTAATTTTAGATGGACTGATTCCTTTGTTGTAATGATGAGAAAAGAAAATTGAGCCTTTGAAAAAAATAAGTATAAAATAATTTCTTTTTTATTTCTTTATTTTTGTATGTCGTGGGTGAAGTGTGGAAAGTATGCTTAAGGGATTATATTTGATGGAAGAAACAAAAGGAAAAATGACGCAGCATCTTTAATTTATCAGTTTATATGGGATTCTAGAAATTGCTTTTCAGTACAAGCTTGCAATTCTTCTACCTACGAGTATTTTTTCTGTTTTCTTGATGAGCTATGTACCAAATACTCATTTCCATATAGGTCAAGTTTTATGGAACATTTGCTTCAATTACACTATCCTTTTTTTTTTTTTTTTTCACTTAACTCAATTTGGCAACAAAGTCAGTAACTATACAATGAACTATTTTAACTCAGCAGTATATCAATCAAACATGCTGATTTTTTGAATGATTAATTAAGCCCAGATATCTAGGTAGAATGACTTTCAACGAACCTAAAGATACTTTGTAAAAGATTCTAACATAGCATACTTGTGGTAGACATAGGGCCCCTATCTTAATAAAATAAATATACTTATCTAATCCCCACTTTCTCTTCAGGTAATCATCTAATCAGATAGTCCAAATATGTCAGAAGAAAGTTATTCTACTGAAGGAAACTTTGACTAATTTTAGCAGTTGTGTATACGAAGGTACTTCCTTCAAAAAGTTCATGGAAGAATGGAATTGAAAGATAATACAAATATTTCCATGAAGTTTTTGAAGACCCTTGTAGTCAGTACAACATAAAAAATTTAATACATTTCGGTGCCTTGGGAAACAACTGTCAAGTGGAAGTTAAAAATGTAAAGATATTTTTTAACTGATGAATTGTTGATCTTATACAGTGTAAATATAATATATGTAACAAAATGAGAATCATTAAAATCATGTGAAAATATTGCATTTACTATGAATTAATCAATTCCAATTTGTTTTCCTTGTACTTCTACTGGAAAGACTTTATTTTCAGAAATGTACTTCAAATAAATAACGACATTTAAAGCTGTACTTAGGAGGTTTTTGTGCAAATTACTCTTCAAGATGGCAAAAATATAATATAAGAAAAAGCAAGATAATACAATAGTAAATATTTTTCTAAGTAGGTCATTTAGCACATTTTGCTGCACTTTAAGTCCATTTGAAAAATTAAAATAATGATAAGGACTGAATTCTTTCCTTATACACCTTGCTATATTAGCCTCCTGTTTTCATCCTCGACATCTATTTTTAGTGCAAATAAAGTCTAAATTTTTATCTATAATTGAGTGATTCTTGGTTTCCTTCTAAGGAAAGAAAATACCCTTGGGAACAAAAGAATCAGAAAACAGCTTGAAATCTCATTACTTTTATTGTCATTATCCAAGAAAAGATTTTTCTAAAGAGGAAATATGGTTGATCTTTGTAAGGGAACTGCCATTGACATAGGTAGTAATTAGTCTCAAATTATGTTAGGTATAGTTCACATCCACACATCACAGAGCAGAAAATGGGAGTCTTAGACAAACAATACAGGTGAAGATCATTAAGAATTGCTCTGTGACATGCCAACCACGTGGACTTTAATTAGTAATCCGTGTTGCTCTGTATTTTATACTATGGAAAGTACCAACTCATTTCACAAAGCCACAACTGCTACACATTTATGACTAGACTAGTGTGCTGCAAGTTTCCATTTATGAATTTCACTGCAAACATTTTAATGTTTCATTAATACAGTGTTTGATACTGTGTAAAATTGTTTCATTCTATTAAACACCTTTTTCACAAATGAGTTTTGAGTTTGTAGCTTCCTAATATGACCATTCAATGTTCTGCCAGTGTTAAAGTTGAGGGAGGAAGTTTATTCTGTTGATTAATCTATTTTTGAATGACATAAAGTTATTTTGTTTTATAGGGTATAGTATAAGGACACATGTATTTGTCTCAGTCAACAGAAACTACTTTTTATGAAAATATATGGTATATTGTTTGTGTATGTGGGATTGTTCCTTCATTATGGATTGTAATTTATTGTTCTTCATGTTGGCATTGCGAACAAATGAGTCCCAGGGGATGATTTCCCTTTCACTGACAGCCAGTGTGTGAGAGGCCAACTTATTTGGGGAAATCCCTGACCCTCGTGGCTCCAAGTGCTCACTGCTAGAGGATTGCCAATCACACTCGCCAGCAGAACTTAAAGGAAAGACTTTTTATTTCAGAAGTCATTGATTGGGAGACACAGTGTAGTAGCAACTGCCTCCATGAGTGACTGAGAGCTGGAATTTATATAGGTAAGGGAGACAGGATGTCCTCAAACACGACCAACAAATGCTTCCTGCTCTGAGAGATGTATTGAGTGACAGTATGTCTGCTTGAGATATAATCTTAATCATTAAGGACTAGCAGTAAAAAGAAAAAAAATACTAGTTTTACAGTATATGCATGAGTCTGGAGAATTACAGAATTTGTTACATCAATTTTTTGAAGGATGAAATATTAAATTAGTTAAGTAAATATTTGGTCTGTAACATACCCACATTCAGTTTAAATGGCTTCTTTTTCTAAGATTCAATGGAATAATTAATTGTGTCATTTTAAAACAAAAAAGTTCTATTCAGTAATTTTTTCAGAATTTGGTTTGGCCTAAGAGCTATTCTCTTCCCTAATAAATGCTAATCTTTTGTACATGATTTAAAGGATAAAACAAAAACAAAAAGATCTTTGACAAATAGATTAGAGAAAGGCATTGTAGACCAAAGGAACAATATGGTTGAAGGGAGAAACAAAAAAAATTACAGTCTTTATTATTCATAGCATACTAAGTTAGAAAGGATGCATACAATTGCTGAGATCAGAGAATCTATGTTCACATCTCCACTTGAATTGATGTAGATTGTTTTATTGGCCCAATTAAAATTAATAATGTATTTATCTACAGAATAGTTCTAGTTGCATAATATATATGTGCCGTAATAGTGGACTCTGAATTAAAATAACTTACAAACATGTAAGGTTATAAGTAAGTAAAAAGTAAACATAAAGTGAGACAATATAATGATTACTGATGTAAAATACATGGTGGAAAGTTAGACATGAGTATGTTGACTATATGCGTAGTGGGTTAAAAACTAAAAGTTTCCCAGGAGGTAAGTAAAGGAGAAGAGAGACATTGTAGAACAAAGAAAGAACATGGTTGAGAGGGAAATTTATTTAATTTAAATAAATAAAATGTATTTATATATAAATACATTTAATTTATAAATTTAAATTTAATTTCTATATACAAGTTTATTTATATATATGTATATATGCATACAAAGGTACTTCAAAACATTCACAGAATGATGCATATTATCTTTTAATTCCATTTTTGCATGAACTTTTGGAAGTACCCTAATATGTATGCACTTATAAAATTATTCATGGTGTTATGGAACAGACTGGACAGAGAACTGGCTGACACTCAGAGGGTTGGAGAGTCAGGTATTTTCTTATGCTGGTGGACCCAGATGAGCTTACACTCCAATATCTGGACCCTGAGCTCAGGTTTTACAAGGCTTTTATAGGCGGACTCTTCTGGGTTTTTAAGTTTCTTTTTCTCAGCATTCATGAGGCTAGCACAGCAGTAAGTTTTGGTTTCTCAGAATTTGTGTAGTCTAAGCAGTTAAGCCAGCTAGGTTACAGAAGCGAAAAAAATGCAAACAGTTGGTTAGCAGGTAGACTGTTGCAATAAGCAAATATTATTTCGGAACAAAACAGGCCAGTGAGAAAATTCATTTTGAATTTTTGCCAACAATGGTACATTAAAAAGTTTAACATAGATTAGGAAAGACGAGTTCAAGAGTTGAGTTAAGACAGGTAAGCTATGACTGAAGAAAAGCCTTATTTAATAAGCTATGCATTTCACATTTTAAGGATTTAGAGAAATTTTGGATTTTAAAAGAGTGATTGTTTAAATTAAAAATCATCGTAGTCAAAAAGTAGAGCACAAATTATAAAAAATATTAGATATAATTATATAAAATTATTAATAGTAAATATAAGCAATTTTATATATAAACCATACAAATTTTATTCCAAACACTGGGTATTTGTTTGAACTTAAATAATGGAAATAAGTTTTTTCCTCAAGTTTAGAGTTGAATACAGGTTTCCCTAAAATAACTTCCATAGTTCAAAATGGTCTATCTAAAAATCATTTACTTAATGCAATAAGATTTAGAAATGTAGATGGGCCATGAAAATCGTTTTTTAAAAAATCCCCTGGTAACAATCTCAATTGATATTGTTAAATGTCAAGTTATGTGTTGCTGAAGGTGGAGAAAGCCTAACATGCTCTCTCTCATATCTACACCCCAGTGTCCTACCATCAAATCCCTTCTGGAAGTTATATGGAGAGAATATGGAGGAGATCTAGAGACAACCAGATCAAAAAACACAGGGAACCTTTAACACAGGGAAGCCTTGAAAAACCCAAAAGAGAGAAGCCATGTGTTCCTGGGGCCTAGGGAGTAGTATATTTGATAAGAGAATTTTTGTGACATGAGCTTCCATTGTTTAAAAAGAGTGGACTAATCCACAAATGAATAACAATCATAAAAATCCTACATAGAACCTACAGGGGAAAAAAAAGAAGAAACTGAAGCCAAAAAAAAAAAAAAAAGCAAATAAAAAATATATCATTAAAGGAACTACGCCCCAAAACAATAGCTGATTAACCATATATGCTTTCTAATAAAATAGTCAAATAGAGAGTGCAAAGAGAATATAGGACTAATATAGGCTATTATAAGAAGGCATCAGAAAAATGGAAATACAAACTAAAATGATAGAAAACATTAAGGGAGCAAAAATAGGATGAATATGTGTGGGGAAAATAGGATAATTTAGTCAGGCCCCCTCACATTTCTTGTAAACAAGTTGTGTGTGGGTGGAGTTAGTGTGCATGTGCACCCTAACTCTTCTAGTTAATTGCTTTTGTGTGTTCTGCAGTTTTGTAAAGCAGGCTGGTGGCAGAGAGCTGGCATCTAACAGTAGAGCATGTTTACTTTGCTGGCAGCTGCTCAGTTTCAGTTTTTCTTTGGACTTTGCTGGTAGCAGTTGAGTTTCTGAGTTTCTCTCTGTACTGCTTAGCTCCTAGTGTTGTGTGTGCTGAATAAAGACTATTCCTTCTTCAACCAAGGCTCCAAGGACCTTTTTGCTGGTTACCTAGCTCATAGACCTGCGTGTGAAGGGTTTGTGAACGGGCTTGAGGGGTCTGTGAGCTCCAGACCCAGCCCTAGCTCTACAATATGACAGAAATGATATGGAATACAGAAGAAATTCAGCCTGTGCCCAACTGAACAAAATATATCTTCAAAGAGATTGAGCTATTATGTGGTTTCCATCTGCAAGTTTTTCTCATGCTCTCGAGATTATTGTTGGAGCTCTGGTACTTATGCACGTAATCTATGCAGAATGAAGGGAGAAATTAGTAAGAGTGAAAAAGGAATTTGCCATCAGAATCACATTTAGGAGCTTTCACAAAAACCTAACTCAATGCTTGACATGTTTTAGCTGGGTCCATCATCATCCCCTAAAAATTTTAAGAATCCATAATAAAAATAAATAGCATGAGAATGAATATTGGACAGGCAACTAGCAATCTCTGTCACATGTTTCTCTGACAAGATTCAGCATGGAACTTAAAAGATAAATCTTAAGAAATAAGAAATACATTACAGATAAATATTAAATTTGATTCAAAAAATCACATCTTAAACTATAATTCTAAAATATTTATTATTTATCATTCTAAAATATTTCATAGTCTGAGTCTTACTTCCTCTCCTTCTTCGATGAAGTAAACAAAATCAATATTCTCTAGAATTGGCAGACTATCAGTAGTCTATGATCATGAACATGTGTATGTATGCAAAAAATGCTAAACACTAAGAGAACTGTACATAAACTTGATTTTCCAAAATTATTCATTCAACACCTTTTATGAAGATGGATGCAAATGACCTTGCCATTTCTATGAAAATCTACATGAAACATTACTGTTTTTGTTCCTGGTTTTTTTGTTAGCTATTACTCTTGTGTTTATTTAGAGTCATGAAAATTTTGTCATAAACATTTCCAAATGTTATGTAAATACTATAACTTGGTGGAGAAATTTGAACACACCAATAAGAGAGAGATTCTGTATATGTCAGGTTCTTTACAAGAAAATGGTTAAAATTTTTCTGTATTCAAAGGAGACCAGTTTCTAGGATATTTACTTGTTGATAGTGTGGTTCTTGGTAAAGCTTTTACATTATTGAGATCTGCTGTTTCAGGAATTTTCATGTCTAAAAAATTCCAAGCTCCTCTGAGTTGTCTAACCCCCAGAAGACTCAGCTTTCTGGCTGTTCATTCAGTCAAACTATCCACAAAAATTATTTTGTCAAATGCCTAGACAGAAGAAAGTGACACAGCATTCTTCAAGTTACAGGCTACACAATAATATATGATACAAATAATTATAGCTCAGAAAAAAATATATTTCCTGGCAGAAACATCATGATTTAGAGCCAATGCATTCCACTATTAGGATGGGGAGGAAGAATTCTTACGGTTATCCTTTTATGAGTAAATTTGTCCCAATTCCAGGAAAAATTTGGCATGCATGCTGACAAAAAGGAGTGAAAAATCACTATCTTCCAGGCTGTCCTATAACCAAATGGGTTCACTTAGATTCAGGATTTTCTTTTCTATGAATTTATGGAGCTGTCCTCAGATTAAACTCAAGTGGAAAAGGATAAGGGAGACCTTGTATAAAGTCTTGTTAGGCAGTGTTAATGTACTTCTATGTATGGTATGGGGTGTGTATGCATGCAAGTAGAGTTTGAACACCACTTATGACAAAAAAAAAATATTTCAGAAAAAATAGAAGCAGCACCAGACATAATTCTGGACTGACAGTTATGGGTGAGAACATGAATGGAGGAGCAAAATATGTTGGGTAAGATGGTGTAATAATACCCTGCCTCTCCCACTGTACGCAGCTATGAAATCCAGTCAGAAGCTGAAGAAATTATTTGAGGTCTCTGAAAAGCAAGTAATAACCAGCAGAATGGACAAGAAAAGTAAAATTAAATGTCATATCAAACAGGCTGTGAATTTACTATATTTTCTTCCATTATTCCCAAGGCCAGATTCAACATGGCAGGAAACCCAGAAATGGGCATTGGCACTGAGAAAGAAAAAAACAACAGACTTACTGTAGTTCTGCTGTGAGAAGTTAGTAGAGAGTCCTTTAACATTCTGAGGAGTGTGGGATTTTTTTTTCCTTTCTTCATTGTCCTATTTCTTAGTCACCAAGCATTCCTATGACATTGGCACCATGTGGACCTGCAAGAGCCTTAACTCTGAAGGAGGTAGCCCTCCTTCCAACTGGAGGAACCACGGTCTCAAGAGTATGGTGCATACCCATGTTGTTTTCATTCCTTTTTCTCACTGCTTGTCCCACAGTTGTGGGGAGTATACAGAAGACCAAGGTAAAACCCCAGATTTCTGGCCAGATAATCAAAAAGATGAGCCCAGCTTACCAGAAAATACTAGAGTGATTTTGGAGAGAAAGTTGCTTGGGACAGGGACCCCCTTGATTTGTTTATAAATGTCTGTACTTACTCCTGTTTTGTGTATCCATGTATCTGATCCTAAACAGCATACCACAGACTTTAAGAAGTGAACTTAAATAAAGACTACTGCCCAGACCGTCCACTGGCTGGTGCACATGCATGACTGATGTGAAAAGCATTGTAGACACTAAAACATCAACACACAGAAGCCTGCTTCAAACCATGGTCTGAACCCAGCTGGATTGATTGCCTGCTAAAACAAAAATATTAACATTCTCTATAGGATTTAAATAAAATCCATTGTCTCACACATAATATTCAATATGTCCAGGATAAAATCCAAAATATTCAGTGAAATAAAAAAACAGGAAAACCCCAACTTGCTTGGGAAAAGATGTACAACAGATACCAAAACCTAGGTAAGAAAGATGTTGTGATTACCTGGCACAGACTTTAAAGCAGCTTTTATTAAAATGCTCCAAAAAGAAAGGGTGAATCTCTTGGAGTGAATAGAAAGGTGGAAATCTCAGCAAAGAAGTAGAAGATATAAAAAATCAATGGAATTTTAAAAACTGAATTACATAGTAATTGAAGGGCAAATCACTAGTTGGCACCAATAGAATGGAGATAACCAAGGATGTTGACAAACTTGAAGATGCATTAATAGAAATTATGTAATTTGAACAACATAAAATTTAAAAGAAAATATTGAAAAAAATGAGAAGGACTTCAGAGACTTTGGGGACTGTACCAAAAGTTCTAATATATCACAATTTCAGAAGGAAAAAAGAAAATGTGCAGAAATAAAAGGTTGAAAACTTGTTGAAAGATATAAATCTATGGATCTAAGGAGCTTAAATAGTCCTCAAAAGGAAAAAGAAACCCATGCTCAGTTTCATTATAGTCAAACTAATGAAAGCTAAATACAAAGAAACTATGTTGAAAATAGCCCAAGGAAAATCACACATTATTTATAAGGAAAAATAATAGGAATGACTGTGTATGTTTCATTAGAAACCATGGAGCCAGAAGTAAGTGGGTTAACATTTGCAAAGTACTGAAAGGAAGTCAACCCATAACTTTATATCCAGATAAAATATCTATCAGAAATGAAGACAAAATACTGCCTCAAATGAAGAAAATCTCAGAGAATTGTTTTGCCAGCAGATATGCTCTCAATCATTGCCCCCCCCCCCCAAAAAAAAAAAAAAAAAAAAAAGGTTTTTATACAG
>NW_007729549.1:173981-178890 GCF_000696425.1 Galeopterus variegatus | reverse complement strand
GCCCCCAACCTTTCCCCCCCCCCCCCCAAAAAAAAAAAAATCCAAAAGAATTTTTTGCCCGCAAAAAATGCCCCCAACCTTTCCCCCCCCCCCCCCAAAAAAAAAAAAAAGAAAGAAAGGTTTTTATACAGAAAGAAAATGCTATTAGGGGAAACTTGGAACACAAAAGAACTTAGAAATAAATGAAGAATGAAGAAAAACAAATAGAAAAGGTAAATATATGGACAAATATAATAAACCAGTCTTTCCTTTTCTAGTTCTTTAAAATGTGCCTTATGGTTGAAAGCAAAAACTATAAAATTGTCTAATGGAATTCAATGTACATAAAATATAATATGTAACAGAAGTAAAATATAGATGGGAAGGGTAAAGAAACCTATAGACAGTAAATTTTATATATTTCACTTAAGGTACTAAAAATGACTCTAAACAAACTATGAAATGTAAAGGATGTATAGTGCAATCTAAAGAACAACTGAAAGAAATATATTCTCAAGATATATTTAAAGAAGACATCAGATACACTAAAAAACGTAACCCAAAAGAAGGTTGGAAGGGAGAAACAGAGGGAATAAAAAAGGAGGAAACAGGGAGGTAGGACTTTCAGGATGAATGAGTGAGGATTTCAGCAAATCCTGTCTCCAAAATGAAATGGTAGATCAGATAGAATTAGAAAAATAGCCATTGAAAGAGACTGAAATTGACCAAAGTCATTATCAAAATGTGAAACATTTCTTCCAGGAAATCCACTAAACCTCACTAACAACAGTGGGAATCTGTGACACTTTAGCCTGAGTCTACTCCCATCTCACCATCTCAGCGTCATGAAACAGAAGTGGTAGCAGGACAGTGGGAGGGTACTGACCTCATTTGTAGAAGAATGTTGAAAATGCCATGACCTGGGGTATTGCCAAAACCAATAGAGATCTCAGTGGCAGTCAGGGTAGACGAACATGCTGGCTACCCTGTGGTTTCAATAACAGCTGGGGTAAGCAGGTCACCCAGAAATTTAACAGTAAAATCTGGGGAATAAGACATTGAAAGTCAGCCTTGATGAAATCCTGGACTAGAAGATTATGGCATACATGAGGCTATGCACACATTCAGGAGATTTTGAAGTGGACTTTAGTGAGCAAACTCTACCTGGTTGAATGTGAAGCATTGAAAACAGAGAGAGTGGTCTTTTTTATAAAAAGGCACATGCTCGTAAATTGACTAAACTCTGGATGAAATGTTGAGATAGTCTTTTAGTCTAAATTGTAAATATTACTTTCCATTTTGACCTGAATTGGCTCAACATTATATCATCTTAGAAATGTAAGTCTTTGGGCCGGCCCAGTGGTGCACTGGAGAGTGCGCTGCTTGGGAGTGTGGTGGCGCTCCCGCTGAGGGTTCGGATCCCATGTGGAGACCGGTTCCCGCTCACTGGCTGAGCGAGGTGCGTGCGCAACGCCGAGGGTTGCGATCCCGTTGCCGGTCCCCAGTACGGGAGCGACACCGAGGGTTGCGATCCCATTACTGGTCAGTAAAAAAGACAAAAAGGAAAAAAAAAGAAATGTAAGTCTTCTAGTACATTTACTTAAAACAGCAAACTGATTTTCTATAATTTCAAGGAATGATTTTTATTGGTTGGGGTAGTAAAAACTATGCAACAATCTATATCATCAATTTTTTCTCAGTGTTCTAAGTGACTATCAGAAGTAAATTATAGAAAGTGAGAACTGATAAAATATTACTTCAATAAACAGGAGAGGAAAACTACTTCACACATGGTCATATTGGAGCTTGTTAAGCAGAGTACTCATATTTTTGCTGGAAGTAGCTGAGAAATAGGGGAAAAGAAAGGAACACTACATTTGATGATAAAAGTTGTCAGGAATTTAAAACTTTATTGTAAAATACTGCTACCAGAAAAAGAGTAGTCCAGAGGGTGTCATTCAAGCACTATAGGTATCAGAATGTGTGCTTTGACCCTGTTGTTGCAGACAAGCCAATCAGCTAGCTAACCTACCTTGTCAACTTCCTCTTATTTGCCTGTTAATGAGAAATTTTCTTACATGGAAAGTCCTGTCCGCATGTTTTCTGTTATACCTTGGCAATTTATTCTGATTGGAAATCCTTCTATAATTCTGCTTTTGTATTTGTACACAATTGAATGTTTACAGTAGGACTTATTTCAGAAAATGTATTGACTAGCAAGCTACTGTACTAGATTCTATAGGGGAGAAAGAGAGGTCAATGTTGTGACCTTTGGAAGCAATAGACCAGGGTTTGAAATCCAGATTCACCATTAGTGAGCTATGTGACCTTTGATTTCTCTGAGCTTTGCTTTTCTTATCCATAAAATGGAAATAATGTCTACTCTACAGGGCTGTTTTGAGAATTAAATCAGATAAATTATGCATAGTGAGTAGCACCATTCTTGACAGATAAATGGTAACTATAATTACAATTAAAAGTAGATGCTGCAACTCAAGGCTCTCAAATAATGAATATTTTAAAGTGTTGTTTGTTTGCCAGTTCTTTTGAATTTCTTGTGCCTTTTCCCAGTGGTAAGACTATCATCTCAATAATGGTTATGCTGTTTAAGTAATTTGCATCTTCACATTACTTTCTCCAAGCATCTAGAATTTGGCAGTAAAAACATATTATCCATATACCAAGTAAGTTCATAAAGGAAATAATCATATCCCATAGTAGATAAAAGCTGTCAAATGCTAAATTATCTGAATAATTAATTCAAGTGATGTATACATGCACACACACATATCTGCATATAGATACGTATTATAATGCATTGAAGATATTGCATGTATTTAAGTTTTTCTTTTTCTTTTTTTTTAAACAAACTATGGTCTTAACCCTACTCATAAAATACACACACGCACACACACACATGCAATTATGTGTTAGCCATACATGCATAATACACATTGTGGATAGTCGCATAATACACATTGTGGATAGTCTCATAATAAGAGGACACCAGAGAAATAGCTTTGTCTCACAATATAATTTTCCTTCTTGAAGATAGCACTGAAGATGGCTCCACAGCTGTATATGTGGAACTGAGCCAAGATAGTGTCAAGTATAAAAAGTGATCCAGATGTCACTGCTACTGCTAGGGAGGCATACTCCAGAAGTTGTCATCTGGGCACTACCACTGCCAAAATTGCTGCCTTGGCCACAGCTATTGGCTTTCTGGCTGGAAGATGATGAAGCAAGAAAACATTCAAAAGTATTGCCAAAACAATTGGAGGCAGCTAAATAATGAGTACACGTTAGTGTAAAAGTCATTCTAAATGTGCTTTGCCACAATTCTCATATAAAATAGATTTGTCTGCAGATTAATTGAAACACTGTTTATAAGTATATATTTCTTAATGTTTAAGGTGCTGCACTGCAATATTAAAAGCATTATTTCAAAGCTCATAAAGGCATAACCAGTTATTGGTTGAATTTATAAATGATCTATTTGACATAATGTTAACCTAGGAGAGTCAAGTGTTTCAAAATTGAACTTTGAGATGCAAATCCAAAAATGCATACATGCTTCACCAAAGTTAGCATTTGTTTGTAGATAACTTCTTATATTTATATCTCCTACAATGCCTAAGAAACTGCATTTTTCATATTAAATGTTCAATACATGCTGCTGAATAGAATTGATTTGAACTGAATTGAATAGAGTTGAATCTAATCAATCAACACTATGAGTTAGCTTTTGGTCTTTGATTTTGCTATGACCTCACGCTGGTAAACACTCATATTTATCTGTCTATCTACCTAGGATAGATAGATATAGATAGATATCTGTTGTTTTATGATTTCTGTCTTCATTAAAATCTTCATAAAATAAAGAAAGCAAACTTGAAATCAAAGTATCCCTTTTTATTTAAGATTATTTGAATTAAAAATTTTCATCATAGTATTAAAAAAACTATGAGTTTGCTCTTGATCTCATAAATATGTATATATTGGATGAGACTCTGCTGTCATCCAAAACTTGAGGAAAAAGACAAGGACACAAGTGTGGCTAGAACCAAGGACAGAACTCTCTTCTTCCTTCTATACTGTTCATTGAATTTTTTCCTTTTTCTCAAAATGCAGAATGACTTTATCAGATAGTCAAGATCCAGACTACAGGTATTCATTTTTTTTTTTTTCATCTCCACAACCCAATGGGCAGGGGAGTGTTCTCCAGAAGTTTCAGTCAGTAAAATTTTACATAGGGGAACTGATAGTGCCTACTTGGGTCATGTACTATCTGGATATACCTTTAAGGACCAGCAGGGGGACAATATGATTGTCTCAGTCTTTCTTATATAGCAAGCTCTCTGATCATAAAGTAATGGATGATGTTTACCAAAATCATATGGAGTTGAGAAGAAGCTCCCTCTAAAGAATGGAAAGACTGATACTCAAAAATAGAGGAAGACAAGATTGGGTCAGATATATACATCTAATTCTCCCCTGATTTTATTAAGGTGTTTGGAATTTTTCTATGACATCCTGTAAAATTATTAAAGGGTTTTGGTCAGAGGAGTGGCATGTGTGTGTGTGTGTGTGTGTGTGTGCGTGCACGTGTGTACTTTCTTTTATTTCTCTTTTTTTGATAATTCGGTAGATTCTCTATGGAGGATTGATTTGAGAGGAAAAATAGAAGAAAGAAAGTTGAGTGTTGGGCATAACTTTGCACGCATGCGCCCTGACGCGCACGGGCGCCAGTTCATGCGCTCCGCGGCCACCATTTCACTAGCGCTCAACGGCACGTAGCTGCCAGCCTCGCCCTTCCGGGTCCCAGTGATTCAGCAACTTTAGTTCCGTATTCGCGTAAAGCCTCCCCACCACCTCACCCTATCCTTTTAAGCCCTTCTTATTGGCTCTTTGCTTGATCTCTCATATCAAA
>NW_007729549.1:119584-173687 GCF_000696425.1 Galeopterus variegatus | reverse complement strand
CACGAAAAAAGAAAAAAAAAAAAAAAAAAATTATTTCAAATGTGTTTAAAAAAACACAGGAGAAGACAATAAAGAAAAAAGGGAGGCATAAATCAAATTAATTGGTTCAGAAATTATAATATTTGTTTTAAATTATGGACTGGGGTCTCTTCCCGCTCGGTTTTGTCGGCCTCTGGCTCAGGGAGGCCCGACAGTTGAGTACCTGCATCAGTAATCCTACTGGAAGGTGATGAGAGATTCTACATTAATAGTGGCCATAGATGTTGATAGAGGAAATGCATTTGAGAAATAGGAAGAAAATTTGGCAAAACAGTAAGTAATTAGATGGGAGGTAGGTTTGGCAAAGGAGAAAGTGGTACAGGAATGGGGGAGGGGAGCAAGAGCTCCTCATTAAATTATTCATCACTTCAGGTTAATTTTATGTTAAAATACTCTTCCATTCGTTCCTTCTTTTGAACTTTGTAGTCACTTCATTTAATTTAGTCTTTATTATTTCTTGCCTGGAATATTGCAATAGTCTGTTCAGAAATTTGTGTGATTCCAGTATCTTACCTTTCCGGCATATTTTCATTCTATAATTCAGGATATCTTCCTTTAAAAAAAACCAGATTTTTCTTATCCTTAGTTAGAAACCTTACATACTTCCCTGAAAACTAAGCCTGGTAGAAGACCCTAGTTTTTCGAGATGGCATATGAAATATATCACAAACAAGTCTTTAAGATTGACAGTCACTGAGTAACTACAATCCAGCAGAAATTAATGACAGAACACCTTTATACTAGGAAGTCTGAGGCTTCTCAGCCCTACTTTCCATCTTTCCGTGCTCTCCCAGCTGGAAGCCCAGGAACTTTTTTTTTCTATAATGTCTACCAAGAAGGTCAGATTTAGAGTCTGAAAATGAGACACATAGTTTAAGAATTGGAAGGAGGAAGATGACAGAGCCACATAATTGCTCCAGTAGCAGTGAACAAACACATGAGCTTTACCAGGCATGAAATTGTTGCAGAAATCTCCAGAAGACTTCCTGCAAACCTTCTGTCCCATATCTGGAGCCAGATGTGTTCATTGCCAAAAGTTTCTTGTGGTTTGTGCAACCTTATGACTTCCCAAATATTAGTGGCAAATGTGAGACCTATTAGCAGTTTTACTGACTCTTGAAGCTTCTAGACTTTTCACCGATTTTGTAAATTATCTGCTCTATTAAATCTCTTTCTACTTGAACCACCTAGAATGGTTGCCATGATCCTCACCAAACACAAACTGAGAATTTTATTAATAGAAGTGGTTCCATGAAACCATGAAATCCTATAAAAACAATATTCTGGGATTTATTATTAGAAATGGTTATATTTAAAAACAGAGATGATATTATTGCCAGTGGAAAAATAGAATAGTCTTTGTGATGCAGTGGCAATACAGTTACTTAAATTATTTGCCACAGTTACTTGTAGTAAAGTGCTTATTTAATTCAAAGTTTGGTAGTCCAAGTGGAAGCAGCAACAGAATATTATGGTAGAAATAAGAACTGTGGTGCTGCTTCTAGCTGCTTCTGACTAAGCAGAAGAGATTACAGGAGAAAATAATCACAAGTC
Organism: Galeopterus variegatus; assembly: GCF_000696425.1. Classification (NCBI taxonomy): domain Eukaryota; kingdom Metazoa; phylum Chordata; class Mammalia; order Dermoptera; family Cynocephalidae; genus Galeopterus; species Galeopterus variegatus. The sequence continues at coordinate 172,094 of NW_007729549.1, read as the reverse complement.
CAACCCTGCAATTGCTTAGCTTAAGGCATGCCAAAAGAAGTAAAGAACTTCTATGATTGGCCACCCCAATATCTTTTAACTTTTCTAGCCAGGGGCCCAATATGTTCAAAATACAGACTAAAGGTTTGATTCTGTATGTTTGTGAAGTACGATGCAAGTTGAAACATTGATTGGGAAAGATGAGCATCTTCCACTGGGAATTAATGCTATTTTGATCCCCTTCTCTCTGCACAACAAAAAATATCTCTTGTCAGGAAAATCAGCTTTTCCTTCCCTGTCTGAGGAAACCTGCCTACCTTGATTTAGTTATTCCAAGAGCCTTCAGTGCTCACCTCCTCTGCCCGGTAGGGGACTCTAGATTCATAGATAGTGTTATATCTGACATTCCTCGGGAATATGAATACAATATAACCTATCCATTCAGAAGCTCTTCTGGGGGCACATTTCAATACTTGCAGCTTAAGTGGAAAAAATTAAATGGACGTCTATATCATTATAATCAAAGCAGGCCAGAAATGGGTATTGTAACTGAATGGATATTGTAAGAGATTGTTAAAAATGTGTCTTAATTTGTTAGATGGAAGCCTTATATTGTTTCTATTGATGTTAGGAAGTTAAATATAGGTAGAAACAGTGCTATAATAGACCAGACCTTATTGACCTGTATCATGTTGGTATCTTAAAATGAAAAATTATGGAGGTATTTGCTCGTTTGTTTTAATTATCGCAGAGAGCTTGTCCAATGTTGACCGACACACTACTAGGTAGACAGATATACATGTACTTTCATTGAGAGCTCTGCTGGATACTTTTAGTGGCAATTTGGAAACATTTCCTTCTTTCAGAGTCCCCCACTCAAAGATGAGATAGAGTAGACATATTTCTCCCTATTCTTTCCACTAAGTGCAATGAAAAATCCTAGATATTATTTGCAAACAAGGAGGAGGAAGAAGACAACAACTTTGAGAGATGGAGAGTAGAAATCTATGTACAGTAAACAATAGTAAATTCTAGTATAAAATTAAGAGTTAAGAATATCATGTCTATGTGTCATGATAGGAGATTCAAGGAAAAGGGAGTAAAATTTTTCAAAACAAAAATTATTTCAGGGGCCGGCCTGGTGACGCACTGCTATAGTGCGCCGCTTGGGAAGCGCGGCGGCGCTCCCGCTGAGGGTTCGGATCCCACATACAGACCGGTTCCCGCTCACTGGCTGAGCGAGGCGCGGGAGCAACGCCGAGGGTTGCGATCCCGTTGCCGGTCCCGGTCCGGTACGGGGGCGACACTGAGGGTTGCGATCCGTTGCCGGACACGGAAAAAGACAAAAAAAAAAAAAAAAAATTATTTCAAATGTGTTTAAAAAAACACAGGAGAAGACAATAAAGAAAAAAGGGAGGCATAAATCAAATTAATTGGTTCAGAAATTATAATATTTGTTTTAAATTATTCTGCCATAAGTGTTTCTATGTTTAAAGAAAAACAGATAATTTGGATTATTTGGATTCATTTTATTGAAAAATTCAAATGTGCTTTTTATTTTAAATTGAACACCAGTTATTGTACTTTATGTAAATCGTTCCTGTAAATCTATACATCATTATTGTCCCAAACTAACTTGTATCAAAATATCTGCAGTCCACCTTTAAAACTGAGATTCATAGACCCAAATTAGCATCGTTGCAAGCTCTTATTCACCTTAATATTGGGCAGCTACGGCTTTATATGTTAAAAAACAAACAAACAAAAAAAACACCCAGGCATTCCTACAGCCAAGGGACACCTGTATAACGGATATACTCTTGAAAATGTATATTAGTTAAATGCAGAAGTCATTAAATGATTATCTTAAGTTTAAAATTGCTACATCCTTAATGTAAAGATATTAATAATAATGATGATGATTACACTTTTAAAAGTATACAGTAAACCACTGTAGTTTAGTTGAATCATTACATTTTACTGTCACAGTAGCCCTACAAGGTGGGTAATAACAGTATTCTGAATTTTAACATATGGAAACAGATTTTATGGATTAAGTCACCTAGCTAATGGGGGGAAGATCAAGCATATGAATTCGTGATGATCTAGATTTCATTCTTCATTCTATTTTCTATGCCAGAATGAACAAGGAAGAGAGTAAAAGTACTTTGGGGATCTCAAAATGAAACAAAAACTGAAAAACGAACAAACAAAAAAACACTTCATGTTCATTTATTTATTTATTTAATTTTTGTATGTCATTTTAAAGTGCTAACATCAGCCAGATCACAGCTTCAAATCTGAAACTTTGAAATGTGGTCATTTTGTGAATGGTGCCAGTAGTTTGAATTTTAGTATATTGAGAATCTGCAGCACAGTAATGAGTTTAATTTTTTCAAAGAATAAACACTCTTTTATGTCAAATAATGGAAAGACTAAAATTTGCAAATTTCTTGTAGGTTAGCTCTAACATATATTTTCTTCTCATTATAGAAATGCAGAGAGGCACTGACTGAAATTCTTGCTTTTACAAATCCTGCCAATGGTATGCAGACATTCTACACGGCAGCCATGCAGTTTCAGTAGTGAACTCCCCTGCTTTGAAATTTTAGACTAGAGCATATTTTTTTGGTGCCTAGGTTAGAAATCTGAAGCCCTCATTATTTCTGTTTTTGTTAAACTATGTCTTTTGTTCCACTTGCAGACCAAGCAGTTGGCTTTGATAAAACTTGATCTACATTCAGAGATCTGCTCTGATCTTGGTTTTCTAAATGGTTCATCCCTGGGCACTCCAGAATGTCTGAGAAGATACTTTTAGCTGGTTTCCTTTTTTATTCTTTTACTTTTAGTTTGGTCATTTTCATTTACATACCTGAGACTTTTGAATTTTGCATTTGCTCCATTTCTAGGGCTGACATGGTTTTGTGGCTTTTCTATCATAAAACCTTTGCATTACCACGTTGCAGGGTTTTCATCAATTAATGCCCTTATTTCAAATTTAAAAAATCTTGATAATAATTTATTAGAAATATATATGTATACTTATATATGTATATATGTGTCTGTGTTTGTGTGTGTGTGTGTGTGTGTTTTGTATAGAGAATTTGTTAGTGTTACTAGTGTTACAAGACTTTTCAAGACTCGACTCCGGGCCCCAGGTAATTCATTCTGCATTACAATGTGGTGATCTGGATTTGATTGTGGTGTTTGGAGTGGTGAAAGCCTTCTGTAATAGTACATGCTTTCTATCCTGAAACAGAAATATTGGGTGTGTTCTAGCTATGATTACCCAAAACGTTCTTGTCAAGATCAGAAATTGAAAAGTGATGCTTTCAATATCTGTTTTCCTTAAAAATATTGAGAGATGCATCCTGATTTCTAGCATCTAAGGGTGTCTTAGAAACACAGTTCATTTTAGGGTTTCACACATAAACAATTCTTGGGACTAAAAAATAATCTTAAACAAACTGTATTGTTATTTTTGTATTTTTAAGCTATTCTCTACATCTCAAATTTTAATTTATTGAAATTTGTGACATTAAATTATTGTCAAATGATGTCCTACAGATACACACACACACACACACGTACACACACATACATTGTATTTATATCAGTTTTCTAGATCCTTATATCTACCAAACATTCTATCATAGTTCGTACATGAGAAAATAGATACTGGACTTCTCCTGAACTATCTCTCCAGCTTGCATTCCACTTTCCAATTCCCTTTGGGGTGAGTTTCATATCCTTCAGATTTCTGCCAGTACCTTAAACCCAATACGTCTCAAGTGTAATTATTCTCTCTCTTTTTTTTTTTCTGATTAGGTCTGACCCTAGGAGTCTCACCAAGAGTATGAGAATAGTGTGGATGCTTCTCAGTTCAAGAGTAAAGTTGATTTTCTATGGAGCTCCCCTGCTGCTGTATAAATCAATATTCTGGTCTACTTGGCACCTTCTGAATTTCCTTCACTGGTTTGGTAACAGCGACCTACCTGAGTAAAATTTACTGAGAACTGCATCTAAAAATCGGGTAGAATGTGGTTATAAAAATGTGCTGCTCAGATATTATGCTCTGAGAAATATCCAATGGCCCCAGTTGCTGCCCCTATGGATTCACTGCTGCACTAGCACTGAGGCCGTGTTTCCTATGGCTTGTTCCTCGTCAATGACTGAACACAGCAGAGGTACTAAGGCAGATCCATTCCAATGAAAAGCAGGAATCCTCCAAGGCACAGATTTTTCTTTTTTTCCCGAGAGCACTCAATCACTCAGCCAAAGCATTCTTGAAATTGTGCTGGTGCAGTCTGAGAATCCTCCTTCTACAATCCTCTTTACATCACCGTCTCCTTACACAGGATTGATATTTATATCACAGGCTGAGGTTCTCTTGTCTTTCTCTGCCTCACTTGCATATCTAATCCTAGCTTATCTTTTGCTTCTTGGAGAACCCAGACTAATGCAAATGGTAACTAGAATGGTCCAAGAAAACAGGCGGTAAAATAATTTGGAATTGGCTTGCTCTTCACCACGTTAGTGAAAAGTATGTCATCCCAAGTGGTAATTGGGGTACAGATAGTTTCTGACACAAGATAGTCACACACTTGCTAAATATTTTTCTGATTAAGACCTGGGGAAATATCTTGGTGAAGGAAAATACTTGAAGTTGTCGCTGATTCAGGTGTATAGTAAGTTAGGCTGGGAACTGTGCCTATGAAGAGAGCAGAGTTGCTGGTTACTGCTAATCTGTATTCAGCCTTGCAGAGGAATAATGAGAAACTGAGGGTAATTAAAAACAGCTAAAAGCTGAGGATAACAGACAAAGTCCTCTTTGGTAGCTATAAAAGGGCCCTTATCTCCACAGTACAGGCTGAGTATCACACAGAAGATCTATTAGAGCAGCACAGCTCCAGAGACATCTGAATGCTCTCAAAGGCAGGTCTGAACACTTGTGAACCTGAAACTGGGGCTGGTAACTTCTGGAAATAGGTCCCTGAAATTGTGGCTATGCAGAAGCCGGAACCAGGTTGTATTTATTAAAGGTGGCCCACTTTTTCCTCATTAGAACCAGCACTTCTCCTGTTTGGAAGATGCTGTAGAAGCCTGCTCTCCATAAGGTGACATGTGATCTCTCGGTAGCTTCCATTTCCACCGTTGCCAACTCCCAAACTGATAACTAAGACTAAATCCCAGCATAAATTGTCTGGTGTATGCAGGGCCTTATAAAGGAGAAAAGAGACTGTATTAGAAAAGATGCAAAAATTAGCTAGTACGAACAGCAGGAGCCAAAGAAGTAACCCTGGAATCGGATTTTGAAAATGCTTGATCAACAGGGTTGAAATCTAAGAGTATATAAGTGAGAATTCCATTGACTTAGAAACATTCTCTAGGCATGGGATATAGCATGCTGGCAAGAACCTCAGAGAATGGATCACATTCATTGCTAGAGAGGCTCTTACAAGCATAGAAAAAGCAATGACCAAGGCTGAACCTTTTACATGACTCTATTGCTAAAAAGCCCATTTGGCCACTTGTTGACCACAGAGGGCCCTTTTCATCCCCAGAAGGGCTAGTTGTTTGTCTCTACAGGAATGGATACTATCCTGGGTATGAGCTTGCTTTTCCTGCCTTTGGATTCTCATAACAGCTATCCAGGGAATAATGGAATTCCTGACACATAGGCATAGAACTCAAAACTATGAAGTATTTAACTAGAAGTTTCACTTTACAGTGAGAGAAATGTGGGAGGGGGCCAAGAGCCACGGAATTCACTGGCCATATCACATATTACAACAGCCAGAAGTGTCTGGCTTTATAGAGTAGTTAAATGGCTTTCTAAAGGATAAACTGGCCGCGTGGAGGCAACACTGAAAGGGTAGGACACTATCCTTCAGGATGTAATGTATGCATTAAATCAGAGTGTATGCTTTATATGGCATCATGTCCCTGATATGGCCAGGACTCTTGTTTGACTAGTAGGTATAAAGAGGAGTCACGATCCTGGTAGAAAAAAATCAATCTCGATCAGTAGGAACGATGAAGGCTGCTTTTACAAAATGTGGGCAAGGATAAATTTGCGTGGAAACCTAGTGGAGTGACACACTTCAGCATCTCTTGGTACTTCCTAGACCCACTGTAATCATGAACAGATGTGTTCAGGAACCCTGGCATGAGAAGTTGACAAGGGCTCAGACCTCAGGATTGAATGTTTAAGTTGTACTACCAAGACCTTCTGAAGTGATAGTGGGAAATAAGGCTCTATGCATATTTTTATGTTTCTCAAAGTCAGAGCTTTCTGAACATAGATTACTGGAAATATACATGCCTTGAAAAATTCTAGAACTATTTGATTGCATTCTATTGTATAAACCAGGAGACTCCTTTCCTATGTCTCCCAGAGCCATTTGATTACAATTCATTGTAGAAAAGAGAGAATGTACTTATACAACTCTTCTTCTTCTCTTTTTCCTCCTCCTCCTCCTCTTGCTACTGTTTTTCTTCTATTTCCCTTTCTTTCTCTCTCTGCTCCAGAGAGGAGAAGCAATATATGAACCAGTCACCCCATGTAAGCTCTAAGTTTCATAATTTCAAAAGTTCTCTTCTGTAGCCCAATCCCTGCACTTTTAGGGGACCTCTGACCCATCATATCAGCTCAGGTATATTTAGAGTTGGTACTGGAGAACAGCAGGGATGAATACCAGTTTACAGCCCTGATACCATTTCCAGAGAGAGGGTTCATTTCATTACCTTCTACTTTTAAGGTTCTCCTCAAGAAGAGAGGCTCACAGGAACCATGGAGGAGCTGTTCCTCCAAACATCACGGAGAAGTGGATATGTGTGAAACAAGAGATGAACTGGGATGGCTTTGAAAACACTAAGATGACACTTGGATTTCCTCCTGCAGGAGGCGTAAGTGGCTAATGGCTCCAGTTACTGCCACACTTTCTGCGAGCTGCTTTCAGCACAGGTCTAAGGTTGGTGCGGCAGTAAACAGGACATTCCTGTGAAGTACAGGAGTGCGTCTCTCATGTTCATTGCAACACTGTTTATTCACAATAGCCAAGAGATGGAATCAACTTAAATGCCTATCAACATTAATGGATTAAAAAAAAGCACAAAAAAACTGGTATATATACATGCATATTAATCCATTCTCTGTTGCTTATAACAGAATACATGGACCTGGGTAATTTATAAAGAAATAGAATTTATTTCTTACAGTTTCAGAAGCTTGGAAGTCCAAAGTCCAGGGAACACATCTGGTGAAGGCCACCATAATGCAGGTTATCATATTGCAAATGGCTGAGGAAAAGAGCTAACCTCCTCACTTGTTCTTTTAAAACCATCAGAACCACACCCATGACCACCCATTAAGCCGTCAATGAAATAATCTATCCACATGGGCCCAGTCCTCAGGATCCAATCATCTCTCAAAGGCCCCACCTTTCAATTATCATAATAGGATTTCCTATCCTCTTAACACTATTATAGTGAAGGTCAAATTTCCAGTAAAAAAAAACCGGGGTGGGGGTGGGGAAGAAGATATAACAACTATACTTTCATGAAGTTGTTACAACAAGCAAACGGAAAGGACATTCTTGGGGGGGAGGGGAGAGAGGGAGGAGGGAGGGAGGTGTCGGTGATGGGCCATAATAATCATATACATTGTATATTGACAAAATAAAAATTTAACGAAAAAAAAAAAAATTTCCAGTATACGAATCCCATTCATGAGGGATCTGGCTACTTAATCATAGCAATATACAATGGAATACTATGCAGCTATATAAAAAATGTTATCATTTGCAGCACCATGGATAGAATTAGAAACTATCATGTTAAATGAAGTAAATCAGGCACAGAAAGACAAATACCACATGATATCACTCATATGTGGAATCTAAAGAAAAAAGAATTGGTGTTTGTTGTGCTTATAGAATAGAGGCTGTGGAAGGGGGAAGGAGAAGTGGTGGAAGAACAGGCTCAGAACTATGCTATCTACTCTAAGTGAATCATTGTGCAATACCTGCTTGTATTGAAACAACACACCGCAACCTACAAATACGTACATGTAAATGTTAGAATAAAAAATAAAATTAAAAAACAAAAAAGAAATATGGGAGTGCTTTAACAGGTGACTTTGGCTCAAGAATGCCCTATTGGTCTTGCCATACCTTTCCTGAAACTGTGATACAGTCTGACATTTTCCTATTAAACTCCCTTCCTTCCCCCATCTTTCCATGCATATCACATCTTTATCATGTTCTGAACGTTCTCTTTACCTTTTCATGTTCCTTGCCCTAATAAATCTCTTCCAAGTCTAACCCTGTCTTGCCATTTGCTTCTCCATGGACCCAAAATAACTCAGAGTGTAAATTCATGGAGCCACCTGACAGAATCCAACATGGTTCTCTCTTTTGCACATAATTTGCTCAGGAAACATTTCTTAAATATTTCTTGAGTGAACATTTATTGGAATACTCATAAGGACAAAAACTAGCAGCAGATATTTATTGCTACTTGTCATGTGTCTTAGTCCATATGAGCTATTATAACAAAACACCATAAACATCCTGGTTCATAGATGGTAACTTTTTGCTGTGTCCTCACATGGTGGATAGGACAAATGAGTTCCCTTGGGTCTATTTTATAAGGGCACCAATCCCATTCATAATGGGGCCGGTTTTGTGACCTAATCTTCTCCATAAAGTCACCACTTTCTAACACTTCATCTCTGGGGTTAGAGTTTGAACATGTGAATTTTGGAGGGACACAAACATTAATGCCATAGCACTATGTTACCATATTTCCATCTTTTGTACTGAGTGAATCTAGCCAGCTAACAGCCTGTGTGAGCCAGAGGGAAGAAAAAAAAAAAGAAAAAAAGACTTTTAACTTTAAGAATGGGTGAAAATAGCAGGTGACTTTGTAGATGGGGTTGAGAGTTGTACCCTGTGAGTCAATACCCATTTATCACCTGGTAGCATAATACAGAAACATTCCTCTGTCAAAGAAATTTACACATCAGTGCAGTATTGTAAATCAAACTAGCTTTTTAAAGAAAGTTGGAAGCATTCTCCTTCTGGTTTCGTTGGTTGAGAAGGAAAGGAGAAAGAAGAAAAGTAGGCCAAAAAAAAAAAAAAAAAATCAACAATAACAACAAAAAAACCCCAAATCAGTCAAGCATAGCATTATTGCTAAGCAGTTGGCAGTAACATTGTAACATTGCTATGGAACAAATTATTATTGGGGAGCTTGTAATCTACTCTGGGAATTGTTCATAGATACACACACACACACACACACACACACACACACACACACACACACACACACACACCCTTCATACTGTTTACAATGAATAAGCTGTTGATTAACACCTCCAAAATATTCTTAAAGTTGGATGCTTATTTGTGTCACTTGGGGAGTTTAAAAAAATACCAGTACTTGGGCCACACCCTTGGAGATTCTGATGATTTTGATTTAATTGCTTTCAGTGGGATCTAGGCATTAATATTTTTAAAGGTTCCTTGGATATTTCTAGTATGCAACCAGTAATAAGAAAAACTGGTAAAGACTTTTGTTTGTTCATTTATGTTTTTTCTCTGTGTGTTTTGGTGGCTGGCCAGTGCAAGGGTTGAGCCCTGGACCTTGGTGTTATCAGCACCATATTCTAACCACCTCAGCTAACCGGCCAGCCCCTGTAATTAGTAAAGTGTAAACACACACACACACAGACAGAGAGAGAGAGAGAGAGAGAGAGAGAGAGAGAGAGAGAGAGAGAGAAAGAACTGATTATTACTTTTTCTAAATTAACAGAAAGTTATGTGTCCACTTGAACTGTTTGCTGAGGTGACAGTGAGCAACAATATTATACGAGGGCGGGTTCTGAGGCATCTCCCTGTCATGTCATTTCTTGATTGACGAGATCAACTTACACTTCATCTCAATTTAGAGACCCATGCCATATTTTTCCACTGGTTGTGCCCAGGTCCAAAACCTTAGTGTTTATCCACTGTAACTTTGCCAGGATCTTTCAGTCCAGATCCATTGGAGTTACATGTATTACAAATTGTATTATTTTTATATCTTTTTAAATCATAATTTCAAGTGCATAGTAACTTTAATTATACTTTTTTGTTATGTTCTCCTTTTAAATGAAGGAAGATGTTGTACTGTGTTGAAAACATTTGCAGAATTAAATCTGTTTAAATAATTAGTCAATTCTCAAGGATTAGATCGCAGGGCCCCTTACTCCCCATTCTGCTGTTAACTCACTGAGGCATGCTGCTAGTATATGGCTTTGATGCCAGCTACAGACTTTGGATTATTCTTTAGCCTTAGTGCTTTAAGACTTAGTGAACTGCAACATACCAATTCCCACACATCCTGTTTCCCTTAGTGATGGGCTAGTTTTCCCTTCATCATTCCTGCAAATATCATCAATGTCGAATGGGTCGATAAAATCATCAACATTAGGACACTTCATGTTCTGGTGGTGAGCTACTGCCCACATGCTAAGAATCAAGTGCTGTAACATTCCGTAAATGTCCTCAAGACATGAGGATTAGTCTGTATTAACACGTTTCTCAGATGGAGTAAAACAATAATTTTTAATCTGCTACATTCCATTGTTGGGTTTCTCAGTCATTTCATAGAGCCTTCTGGTAACAATTAATACAGCCATAAAAAGGGAAAATAACAGGGAAAAACATGCACATAAATTGAAAGCAGATATTTGAATGCTGTTGTCCCACAATTTTAGATCAACCACACGTCTGCCTGGAAACTTGTAACTAGCATTCATAAGTGATGTTATCATACAAAGCATGGTGGAGAAATCACAATGGAGCCTGTTTGTACATTCTGGAATTAATGTCTATGTGCAGATAATTAAGAGAACAATAAAATGCACAGAGTGAGTGTCCATAGGGGAAGGTAGGAACTGAACATCTTCCAAATGTGTTGTATCATGCAAACCTTGGGGAAATAAAGCTTTATGGGATACTGGCAGACAGCATAGCTGCTGGAATCAGGAATTTGAAGTTTTATAGCTTGGAAATGATGCTTTCAGTTAATAAGGATGTGTGGGTGAAATTAAACTTACCACTCCCACTATTGTAGTTAGAATTATGTGCCTAATTCCCATATACTGTCCTGGAAATAATTCTTGCAATCTCTTTTACGAGAATGCTTTCAAACAAACCATGGTAGCATCAAATATTATGAAGATAAAACTTCTTCCAATTGTTAGGTGTACATTCTTTTAACATGACAAAGGTTTAGATATCCACATTGGCATCAGAAATACCTCAGTGTATTCCAAGAGAGCAAATCTTAGTCAAGTGACTCAATTTCAATTTTTGACCCAATGAAGATTCTTCTGAAGACTGCAGAACTTACTGAAAGGTGATGACACTACAATAAGCAATGCCTTGAACATCTAGTGCTTCCTGGTATTAGGAATGTATGTTGAAAAAATACTTGCGATAATATAGATATAAGGACAGATATGATCTAAGCACTTTAAATGTCTTGTTTATATAACTCAGTATAATGCATCAGACTTTGGGGAAAAGCAAATACCATATTTTAGGCACAATTAAGTGCCCAGGCAACTTTCAGTGAGCAATTCTGTGCACTTTGCTTCCTTTTTAACACACTGGATTGCAAAATTAATACCTTTATATTCTCAATCTTTTGTGTGTGTGCACGTGTGTGTGTGTGTGTTTGTGATGGGAAAAGGGGAGTCCAGATTTGTTTTAAGGAATCTTTGATATTCCTTTAAAAATTATTTACAGTGAAATTAAAACATATGCTGATTTATATAGAAAATTTTAAAGAAAATTACAAAAACTTTAACACGTTGGAATTTCTAGACACCATTTCCAAACACCCAAAAGAAAACATGTTTTCTTTTGAGAGAGATAGAGAAAATGGATTAAGCTCATTGAATAATGTAAGCACAAAAGTTTTTGTCATAAATTGCTTTAAATCAAAGTATTCTTATGTTGACTTATTTTTGTGAAATTGTTAAGTGAATAAGAGTACTGCTCCTCCCAGTAGTGAAAAGATATTAAATGAAAACTTTAACAGATATAGATATCTCTCAGTAAAGTGCTCCATTGAAAAAGCCAACAAGAAAAAGAAATGAAATTAAAATTGAACATATTACTCCTATAACAGATAATTCTTCTTCCATGATCTTTGTTCTGTACCTTATGATAATTCGTAAAAAAATGTTTTGTATGTCATCATGAGAAATACAACTTTTCTCACATGTCTACAAGTCTTGTTTGACTTAAAATGAAAATTCTATTATATTGGGACATAGTGTGGACTTCTACATACTAATATTTGTAGATTTGTTTATCATCAAAAAATATTTTAGGATGTTAGTAATAGAAAGGTCATAAAAATATTTGCTCTTAGTCTAGGAAAGGGACAGTTAGTCACTGTGGGAGAAAGGACAACACACATGTAGGACCTGTGTTAAAATTGTTGTTCCTATGCCTCTTACTGGGAAGATCTGGAGAAAAAGGTTTTAGACTGTGATAGTGTCCATGCTCTTGTTAAATCTTAGGTTCATAATTCTATGCAGGGGACATTCCTCCTTCTGCCAATGACAAAGCTGTGACAAAGTTGAAGTGCTTTTGATCTACATAGAGTTATCCCTTACCTGCCCTCCTCTCATTTCTGTCATGCGCACTCTTTCCTTGCTGCCTAACAGACTTTCTCTGGAACATAAATTCATTCAAACATCCAGAGGTCAAAGGTCATGTCTCCTATGGGTCTTTTGGATTTTAAAAAATGCACTTACTCTGTCTGGCTTAAACTAAAACCTCAGTGCTGATTTCAGAAACAAAAGGAATGTCCTAATGAGTGTATGTGTGTGCACACTTTATTTTCGGCCTAGTGGAGAGTACAACACACAGTATGGAGACTGCACACTCTTTTGTCTATTTAGAAAGATGGTCCGATCACTGGGAGCTCCTCAGGTCAAAACTTCTTCACATTCACACTGCTCAATATCTACATCATCCAAAAACTGTAACGAAATAATCCTTCAACTATTTATAAATGTTCTTTATGGTTTCCCTTTACTCACTGGGATTTCACAGTTGTTTAGTGAGTTTTCTTTACCAAGGCACCTTGTGCATTGCAGACACATGGTCTTTATTTATTTACTTAAATACGTGATATGTTGGCAAGTCATACTTTGATATTGCCCCAAGGCTTCACAGGAGCCACCCTCTTGCTTCCCTCCTCATAAGGGAAACAAACATCATTTGTTTATAAAATTGACTTTAATATTCATGTACACGAAGAAAAAAAGCAAAAATAAATACTGGTATTGTTTGCTTTTAGAAGTTAGTCAAATATTGGGATTTGATGATGTAATAAAAAAGTTAATGATCATTTTGTACTTGAAGAGATCCAACCTCCCCACAATGCTCTATAAAGATGGAAATAGACATGTACAGAACCTAAAGGATATCCCTCATCTTCGTTGGTATCCTTACCTGAAACTGCACCTCTAGAGATACAAATTTTTAACTCATTTAAAGCACACTTTGAGATGTGTGCATTAATGACTCCTTTTAATAAAAGATTGGCTGCTCCCTCACCATGAACTTTTAAAATCAATGGTAAACAAATATAAATATGATATAATTACTTATATTGGCAAATTCTCCAGTCTGGTACAAGAAAGAATGCATATGCAAATAATTTTACTAAGATGCAATGATTTCTTCCATAGAAGTAGTACAAAGTTCTCTGAAAGCATTGAAAGGAAAAGGTTCACAAAGTAGCTGACATTTCAGTTGATTATTGAAAAATCAGTAAGGATTGTTGCAGGCATGGGTGGTAATAGGTGAAGCCAGGCCACTCAAGTAGCAATCATATTTCAAAGCCAAAAGAACCTTATGTGATTGGAGTATAAATGTGAATAAGAGGAGGGAGAAAAAAATGGTTAAAGATAAGCATAAGATAAGTTGGCTTTAGATTGAATAAACTATGCTTGTGTACAAAAGTAGTTTGTTCCTCACCTTAGGCACAATAGGAGATTTTAAAACATACTGATCATAATTGTGGTCACATGGAAGTGTGTAGGTTATGATGGCAAGATATTTAGATGGGAGAAGAAGGATAGAATGATCAGGATAGAATGATCAGTTCTGATTGAGTTGAAACCTCTTTCTGTTTTAATGTATAAGACCCAACCTCAGAAGAAACTGAGAAGCCAGATGTCAAACTTGCATGGATCGAATGTGAAAGCATGCAAGATCAGCATGTCCTTTGGAAGGCTGGCTGATACTGTGTCTGCCTTGCACGTGGTGAAAAGTGTACAGCCAAAATATTGAGTGAATCTGATTCCTCGTGGCTTATTAAGATGAGATGAAAAGGGGTGAGACTCACATTTTCAGCTCTCCATCTCTAATGCAGAAATGTCAATGTGTGGTGGCAAATTGGAATGACAAAACGTTACTCTTTTGAGTACTTCCAATGGAGATATAGGATATGGTAAAAGTGTGGGCATAATCTAGTGCAAAATCCAGAAAAATAATTCCAGACCCAATGCATTGATTGATATTGTCTACAACTCTACATGTTGACCTGGCATAAATAGTCTTCCTAGCTTCATGGGGGTGGGGGTTTCATGAAAAAGGATAATATATAACATGAAACATTATCGCCAAAAAGAAGAGACAGACAACTTTTCTAGCTACTTATTTAAAGGAATGCCTCATAAACTAGGCAACTTTGGAGGAATCAATGCAAAGCCAATGGCCTGGTTGTTTAAATTATTTTCTTTTAGGACGGCAGTTAGTTTAGTTCTGAATATGGCTGGTGACTAAACCTCACCTGAACTGAGCATGTGAGCTTTTAAATCAACTGATATCAGGAAGAAAAGGCAACAATATATCATTTACTCATTCAATTTATACTTACTCATAATTTGCCATTTTAAACACCTTTACTAATCACCAGGGATAAAAAGTTATTAAAACTAATGACTCCATCCTTAAGGACTTTTCAGACAAGTAGGGATGAAAGGTAGACGTGTGAATAGATAAATTTTAACAAAATGTGCCAAGTGCCATAGAAAGATGCAAACAACTGTCCAGATATAAACAACCGGATGGTCCAGAAAAGATTCACAGAAGTGATATTTGAATTTTGTCTTAAAGTATGAATGTCAGTGAGCCAGGTTTAAAGGAGAAAGTCACACTAGTAAGGAAATTATAGCTCAAACATTTTTCTCCGAGAATAGTTTTAAAATCTTCAGTTATAATCGAATGATGCTTTCAAAAGCAACAAGAAGCAATAAGTACTAACAGATACATTTGAGGTGCAGTAAGAAGCTTGGAGCACCTATCTTTTCAAAAGTTCTGGAAAGTTTACTGCATTTTGCCAGAAAGAGTAACAAAGGGAAATCTGTTCAATTCAGTGCGAAATTATCTTCTAATTCTTTGCTTTTCTTCCATCACACCCTCATTCTTAATAGCAGTATCATTAGAAAGATTATATTGCATATATGTGTACAGATACATAATATTGAAAGCCTGCCAATCTTATATTTCAATATTTTAGCTTAGTGGAAAATAATTATGGACTAAGAATTTAAATCTTGGATTTAATTATTAGTTTTGTTTGGTAATAAGTGTGTGGATTTAAGCAACCTATTTATTTTGTTCTCAGAACCTTAGTACACTAGTCTACAGAAAGTGGACAATACTCCCTGCTTACCTGGTATACAAAGTGGAAAAGGAAAATGTACCCTGGATCTTGCTTTTCATCAGAAAATGTAAAATGTAAAATGCTGTAAATGTGAATGTGCTGTGGTTTGAATGTCCCCCCAAGCTCATGTTGGAACTTAACCTCCAATGTGATGGTGGAAGGTGGGGCCTTTAAGAGGTAATTAGATCTTGAGGTCTGTGCCATCATGAATGGATTTTGTGGAGTAATGGGTGGATGATTTAATGGGTTGTCCTGGGAATGGTTCTGATGGCTTTAAAGGGAGAACAAGTGAGAAGGTTAGCTCTCTTGCTCAGGCAATTCTCACCATGATACCCTGTCACCACGGGACCCTTTAGAGAGTTCTCAGCGAGAAGGTGGCCCTCAACAGATGGAAACCCTGGAGTGTGGACTTCCCAACCTCCAAAATTGTAAGAAATAAATTTCATTTCTCATAAATTAGCCAGTTTCAGGTATTCTGTTGTAAGCAATAGAAAGCGGACTAATGCAGAATATTATTGTGACATTATTATCATAATGATTATCTGTGCTATCAATACATGTCAGTTAAATTAAGGTTAGAGTAAATGTTCTGTTAATAAGAAACACACTCTGCTCAGTTTTGCTTTTAAAGGAGAATGGGAGAAACTTATAAAAAAATAAATCTATTTTTCAAGTCTTAGCCATACCAATTATTGCTCATGAGACTACTGGCTTACTTTTCTGAATCTCAGTGTTTCTCATGTGTAAATTGTGGATGAAAATAATTAACATATATACATATAATATATTGCTGTGTACAATGTGGTTTTGCATGTAACAGTTTGCGAAATTTAAAACAAGCATGTTAAGCAAACAACTGTATAAGCCACATGTCCCTTTATGCAAAACTGAGTTTCAGAAAAGTCCATGATTTGTTTGAAGCCTTAAGTCTAATAGCTAAGGGAGCCAAACTATAATTCCTGTTTTTGTTGTTTTATGTTAAGTTCTTTCTACAATAACATGTGGTCTATCTCTATTTCCAGTAACATTTTATTTCTTATAGAGTTCTGGGCAGGATCAAATGAAATAGTATATTTAGATTCTAAATAAATTAAAGGTGTGTTATTATTAGCATGTTCTAGAAAATAAAGGTGAAAGACATGTAACATATTTGTGTGTATTTCTATGTGTATACAAGTCTTTCTTATATTCATTTTCAGTTATATAAATAATTTATTGCCCCAAGTTATAAAACAAAGTAAATGTTCTCCTTGGACTTTTACACTTTGAATAGTTCGATGAGTGTGGAAAACTTTAATTTTACTCCAAAGACCTAAGATAAGGCATCAGTGTCTTTCTGGTCTGGTTTATTTTAGCGAAGAAAAAGACCATTCAAGCCACACTCACTCCTAATTCTCACACTTAGACTCTGTTTACTTAGGTTTCATTATAAGCCATGGCATTCTCAAATAATTAGCTGTGAGCAAAGAAGAAATCTTTATTTCCTTGGAATAATCAACTGAATTACCCTGAGATAGGAGACCAGGAGTGAAACAAGGATTTCAGTATTTTCAAACACAGAGTTAGATTTGAGGACTCTTGTTTGCTTGCACTAAGGGATTTTAAACAGAAAGGTATCCATTTACCTTAAGAAGTACAAAGTTTATTTAAGAGCCCCTGATTTCTTTAGAATATGATCGTAGTCTTGGCAGTGAACAGAAACACGTGATTTTGCAACATGTGTCCACATGTGGTTCACGTCCTCCACATGTGTTCTTTCAATGGGTCCTGTGACCTTGCTGTGGATCACATGTGTTTTACATATGCTTTGTATGGTTCACATCTGTTTTAAGCATTATTTTTTTCTGACTGTAGACACCCTTGTTATATTACCATTTGCTGTAATAATTAAATTCAAGGAACTTAACTTGAGAGGATTTGTGGGGGAGGGTGTTTGTTAGTTTTGATTTATATTTGGTGCTGTGTTGAGTGAGACACACATTATAACTGCTTATCGTATCTCTTTGTAGGCCTACTGTCACTGCGTTTAACCTCACTGAAGCCTGACTAATCCGGAGATGTTTTTAGACTCCTACGATTCATATGAAGGTTATCCTTTTAGAAGAGACCTTAAAAACATACTCTGGATTTAGAGAAAAATAAAGAAAGAAAGAAACTGACATTTCCAAGAAGAAAGACTTCTTTTAATTTTATATTGCAGATGCAGAAATAAAAACATATAGAATCACATAGTAAACAACATTATATTAATCACATAACAAAATTAAATTTAAATGATAAACGTATGTTGTAGATCACAGTCACAAAAGAAGATACAAAATTAATATGGACACCTGCCTGTTTTACTTATATCAGGAGAAAATAAAATTCATTGTAATTTAATGAATTAGTTTCTATTATAATACTAATTACACTAATTATCTCCTCCATTCACCCTCAGGAAGTATCTTTGTGAAGTCATAGTTGTATTTGAATGCATGCTACTTATTAGACAGGCAAGCAATACTTTTTATTAATTACAGTGTATTTGTTTTCTTCTGTCTTTAAAGAAATTCTAAAATTAGAGATTTCTCCCCTGAATGAAATAATAATGTGCCTAATAAAGTCTGAGAAACTGTGATTCTATTCTGTATTTTTTTCTTGATTTGTGAACATAATGCTCATTAGCGCTAATAATACTTGGAAGTAAACAAAGCGTATCAGGTTGTGGCCACCTTATCCATACATCGAGTAAGAATGTGGTGCCCCTCAGCCAATGAGTTACCTAATGCTCAGTTGGTCAAATGTTAAAAGAGATTTGGTGCTGTCGGCGATTAAATACACAGCTTACCCCTGAGGACCACGCAGCCAGTAAGCATTTTAAAAGAATCTCAGCCTTTAATGAAGAACAGGGGAATTTTCGATGAGTAATCAGAAACAGCTTTGGAAATAAGGGATAGTGTTATGCATACTTTTATTTGGTGCATAGAACATGTATTGTTTAAGAGACATTCCAAGGAATGAATCTCATTGTATTATAAATGTTTAGTGTATTTTGAATATCTGAAAAATTTAGAGGCAACATTCTAGAATAAAAAGAGGAACTTGTGAGAAGTGATTGCATTTATTTAAAAATGAGTGAATGACATTGAAAAGAGAGAAAGAACAGTTACAGCAAGAAAAGAAAATATATGAAATACAAAGCAGCAATTCTAATCCTTGCAAGCACTGCATATGACATTGTGTATATTTAGAAACAATCTTTAAGTACAAAAGAAAACCTGTTTTTATCTTACAGTCTATAATAACAAGCACATTAATGCAGTATATGAAATCATCCCAGCTAATGAGTCATCAGAATTCTCTGGAGTAAAAATTCCATTCCCATGTTTCTAAATAGATCAGAAAGACATTAAAAATAACGGTAGGTCAGAGGGAAAAGGTAAGAACCAATAATAAGAGGAATACTTACATTCAGACTGATGGAATGAACATGTTTTAAAATGCTTACCTTCATCTGCAGGGATCACTATTCTGACTAAATTGATAGTCAAAACCAGTCAATTATTTGTTTCATGTTTTCTCCTTTGTCTCAGGGTCAATAATCACCCCATACATCTTGCTGTGTATGAGATTGAAGTTCAACGAGCTGTGGATACAGAGATATAAGCAAACGATATCTAAATGTGGAGTGGTGGCAAAAAATGGAATTAAGAAATGGTAAGGCTGTCCCCTCGACTCACACTATGATGCCATCCCTCTTGCTTACAAAGATGATCATTTGTAGCTCTACCAATACCCTTTGGGAGGCGGGATGGAAAGAAAGGCATTTGCAGTATTTCTCGTTATATGAACTTGCATGGAAGTAATGAGAGAAATGACTAAGAGTGTAAGATCAATGCATGAAAATAACAGGTACATCCAAAACATATGGTAATGATGAGTCCAACCCAGGACGTTGACATTGAACCCTATTGCCTCCTTGATACTATCACAACAATATCTAAGAGTCATCTCAAATTTAAATAAATTCACAACCAGACTTTCCTTATTCTCTCTTATTATCCAAACTCTACACATCCCACAATTTTCTACCTCATTAAAAATCAACTCTGTCCTCTCAGACACTTATACCAAAAACAATACAGTTGTCCTTAACCTCTCTCTTTCTCTCACATGCATATCTAATCTGTGAACAAACCTCGTTGGTTCTAGTCTTAAATGCTGGATACACAGAATCCAGATTCTTTCTCCATCTTCATCATTGCCACCCTTGTCCAAGATACTATCATTCGTTGCCTTGATTACTGCAATAGCTTTCTAATTGCATCGGCACATGCCCTCTTATAATCTATGTGCAATACAGCAGTAAAGGATTTTTTTTAAGAAAACCATATTTGATCATGCCATTTCTCTGCTGAAAGCTGTCAATGGTTTCACACTGTATTGACAGTAAAAGCCACATTTCTTACAAAGACCTGCATGATCTCATCTCTGGGAGCCTCATAATCACTTTTCTTTCCTCACTTTGCTCCAGACATGCTGGCTTCTGTGATGCCCCAAACAACAAGCATCATCCTTCTAAAGTGTATTTGCACTTGCTGTTAATTCTCCCTTAGAAACTCATCATGCCTCAAATATCTTTCTGGATTACTGGCTCTCATTCTTTAGGTTTCTGCTTAAATGTCACCTTATTGAATAAGTGACACTCCCTAGATCTTCATTATTTTTTCTCTGAAGCATGAATACCCATTTCATATAGCATCCACATGTACACAGTGTCTAAATAGTATCGGGCATATAGTATTTATTCAGTAAAAATTTATTTAATGATTAACTTCTTCATTGCAAGGGAAGAAAAATGAAGTCCTGGAAATCTTGTCAAGTCTCTACTTGTCAAAGAAAGCAATAGACTAAGGGGAGGTGGTAAGTAAATGAAGAGTCCATAAAGGAAGTACCCGAAAGAAGAGTTTTAGTCATGGGCTCTCAGGACAGTACAGAGTCTGTTGAGAGACCCTAAATGGAAAAATAGACATCTGAAATTTATCACCTGCTAATTCTGTGCTAGACATTTTTTCTAAGCACATAATAGATTCTACTCCATGAGGTAAAGACTACTCTCACCTCCTTTTCAAAAATGAGGACATCAAGATACAGAGAGATGAACTTGTCCAAGTTACTTGGTAAGAAACTCTTAGAGCTGGAGTTCCAACTAAGGCAAGCTGGCTCAGGACGTTGCCACTCAAGTATTATAATATATTGCCTTGAATACTGTTGTGGTCAAGAGGGCTCGCATGTGTCTTACTCCCGACTTAATGAAATTGCTGAACTTTCAAACCTAAGTAATTAACTCTGGAAATATTGTGACTTTGCCACACTAACACTACCTCAAATTCTGTAACCTGTAAAACTCACAAAAAATGATGGGATAGCTCCCTCTATATCTTACCTCTCTTTAAATGCAACATACTCCAAGATATGGAGAGTCAAGTTTTGAAAGATACTATTCTCAATGAGGATGACTATAAATTTATTCTATAAGCCTAAATGTCTATACTGAACCCATCTATTGTAGAGTAAGAACAGACCAATTTTTGCATATACGATTCTAACCATCTTCCAATTAGAACTGTTGCATTTAGGTGACTTCTATGATTTAAGTCTTTCACATTTTATGAGTCCAATAGAATATCCAATAGAATTAAGATGATTAATATCTCTGTGAGATGGTATAGATTTTATACTCATATAGTATTCAATATGCTGTCCCATCATTTTGCACTTACATGTGTATGTAGATGTGGACAAATACCACACATTACAGAAACAACAGACACACACACTTGCATTTCTCCTTGGAAATATGGGTCCCACACATATGGTTAGATAGTGCACTTAATATTGGAACATGGTCTTTATTCTTGAAAATACATTTATTAGTCTTGAAAAAAATCCCTGAATTCAACTTCAGACAATAAAATCTCTTTAATTTTAGTCTATTCTTCTGATTCTTAGAGATAAAAAAAATCTAAAAGATTGTAGTACAATACACAGATTTTCCATGTGACTAAATTGATGTGCAAAAAAGTTTAGTGGCTATGTAAAAGATATACTTTTACTAAATACCCAGAAAAAGAACTTGATAGTTATTATGTTGTTTCCTAGTCTATTGCCTCATGAACATGCAGCAAGAGAGCAGAGACAATTAAATATCTTAATAACTGAGCTGCTGGCTTGTTGTAGATGGATAAAGGTTCTCTATTGGCTCCCTGGAATCCTTTGTGTTACTGTTACTGTGTCACATTGGTTCTGACCCTCCTTTTGATTCCCTTATTTTTTTCTCTCTCTCTCTTTAAAATGAAACATTGACATTTTTTACAAAATGAATGCATCAAATAATGGTATATTATGAATTTAAGTGTAAATATGTATATTTAGATAGATATATAGGTAGACAGATCTCATTATCCTTACTACATTGACAGATATTTAATATTAAAACTCAGAATTGATGTATTTGGTGGATGGTGAGGTTTATCAGAAGATGAGGAATATTTTCCTTTCTGCATCAGAAGTGAAAAACTCCAGATTTCTTTTCTTTTCTTTTTGACAGCTATCCATTTCCCATTATTTCAGGGTTGGTTCTTATAGCAGTCTTTGTTTTTTGCATTTATAAGTTCTGCTTTTATACTTTTTCCATAGATAACATTTCTCTTGGCTTCTTTTGTGAATTAATAAATAAGTGTAAAACAAAAGCTGAATAAGATAGCAGGTAGGACCATTTATATGCCATCTGCCATAGTGCATTTGTAAGTATCCTGAGCTCTGAAAAGCTTTTAAGAAATATAAGCTCTTAATGCTAAGATTGTTATTGTGTTAACAAATACTATTCTATAAAGTCAAAATTCCACATCTGTATGAAACATCTTTTTATTTATTTTTTGGTTTAGAAATTCCATTGCAGTCGAGACATCTATCTCTTACAATCATGCATTTTGAATACATGGTTGGGTTAGGTTTTATTACTTTGATCTAATAAACAGAGAGATGAAAATTGAGCAGTTGATTGAAGCCCTAAAGCTCTAACTTTCCTGTAACTTGGCTCAGCCACCTGGTTGATTACAAAGAGATCTTGACCTATGTCACAATTGCATTGTTGTGGAGATTAAATAACAAATAGCTGTAAGTGATTTCGAAGGGCAACTCCGGATGACTTTGGGGTGTGAGCTTACCCTGGTTGCCCTTTGAGAAACCTGCACAATAACAATACACTTGTACGATGGTGTTAGACCCAACTCGTGGCAGGTAACAAACATAACTTATTTTGATTATAGTAGAAGGGTGGGCTTAAAAGCAAAATACTCATGTAAAGACTGAATTCTGGTCAGTCCGAATGACAGACTCTTATAATATTGTTTGCTTTATTCCCCAGTAAAAGGAAGTTGGAGAAAACCAATAGCCTTCATTATTATTATTATTATTTTAACTTTTAATTTCATAAAATGCTTAGGTAAGAGGTTATCTCCTTGTCCTAAAGTTTTATTATCGTGTTTTTTCCCCTTAAGTTGTGAAGAGAAAGTGCTTCGTTAAATTAATGGAAAAGTCTGGTGCCTTTTTTCAGTATACTCTCTATGAGATTTTGTCAGGAGATCACATTGCGTGAGTTACTATAAATGCAAAAGCATAAAGGCTGCAATTGAATGGTAAATACCAATAAAATAAAAAGACTTTAAAATTTATTTCTTAAAATCTAAATACATTTATTTTAATATCACATTTTTCTCTCTATCTTTAATTGTAAGAGAAACTTGTTAACAGGGTTATATCCATTTTGATAGAATATATTTGCCATATTTACTCTTGAAGTTTTTCACTATTTCATGAGCAAACTTATTCCTTTTTATTTCCCTTTGCCACCCCCAACCCGGGTTCTCATTATCTCACACCTGGGCTATTTTCTCTCTCTCACCATCTTCTCCCATTTCAATCCCTCCTAGACAACATACCTTAGCTCTTTGTCTGTTATTATCCAACTTGTGTAACCTCCCCTTTCTAGTGGTAAAGGTCAAAATCCATAGTCTTGCAGTGAAATCACTCTCCAAACTCCCTTTTATTTATCTACCCAATTTTATCTTCTACTATTATTCTACATAATATCTTCACTCCAGCCAAATTATTTTATTAATTAGTCCTCATGCCCATTAATTCAACAACTATCTACTTATCATTCATTGCGTACAAGGTCTTGTCTTATGTGCCTATGATGACTCAAAGAAGTGCAGGGGCTACAGCTTTTTCCCGGCTTCAAATTTGAGCATGCCATCTTTCTAGCCTGGAGTTCTTTGCTCCTTTCCATGCTTCACTTGAAGACTTTCCTGGAAAATTCTAGTCTTAAAGGTCGATTTCTCCTCTGTACATAAAGATTGTATCACTGTATCAGTAAATTTGCTATATCAGTTAATCCATAGCATAAGTGGCCTTATGCATACTTCTAGCCTATATAGGTTCTTCCAGTATCCTTCATGTAATGCAATCTTAATTATTATTTATTGGGAAGAAACATAAGGAAGTAAAAGAGAATATGCTTTGTAAGATATAAATTTAAATCCTGTTTGTGCCACTGTCCAGCTGTGTGTCCTTAGGCAATTTATTTAATCCTTCTTAGTGTTTTTTCCTCATCTTATAATGGGGATGATAATAACTACTCCACAGGGAGGTGTGAGTGGTAAATATTTAATCACCTTTCCTCTTGATGATGAAGAGGTACTGAAATTAGAACTTGTGAATGTATTCTTTAGATAATCACTTTTTGAAAGAAAAGATTACAGAAGAATGGTAATCCATTCTTGCTATTATCAAACCAGAATTGTCTTTGAGGTTTTTGTACATGCTTAACTTTTACATATATGTGATTATATTATAGTAGGTTTTCTTTAGACTAAGGTTATTGCTTCCCTTAAGAAGGTCTTGTTTTGATATTTGGTGATAAATAGAAGAAAGAAATTACGACTTGCAAGCTTCGTGAAACATAGTTTTCATTAGGACTCTGATTTGTCCATCTCAATCATAATTGCCTGGTAACACACTTCATTGCAGAATATTAATGAGTTCAGATAATATCTAACTTTCTCAGTGGGCCGCCCCTCTGTGTTAGAGACTGCTAAAGTTACTCAAGGGGAAGTGGTTCTACCTATGTGAGCTGTGGAACAGCATGTTCCCCTTGTATACCAGAGCCCAATCTATCAGCTTTTAGAAACTCTAGACCGTGAAACCTTGAGGCTTTCAGCATGAAACTCTCACCATAGGAAATTACAGTGCCAACCACTCAATCAGAGGCAGCCTCCAAGGGAATTAGTTCTCTAAGCCACCCAGCTATTTCCCAGGTTTTAATAAGGTATGATATCTAAGAAAAACCACAAGAACATTTTCCAATTTGGATGAAATGAAAATCTAGCAGTTGGTTGAGTGTGATCATTAAAGCTGCTCATTATTTGTTTTTTCTCCTTTACTTTTCACCTTCTTGAAAATATAAATGTTTAACTTTGTTGTCTTTGGAGATGTGGACTTGATTTCAAACAATTAATGAAGAGGTGTCCGAGCCCGATGAGAATTCGTGTGCTGGTAGAGGGGATTCTGCTCTGAGCAGCACAGCCCTGCCTCTGCCTCAGCTGAAGTGAAGCTTGGTGAACCGCACCTCCTTAGTGTTGCTCTTAGGTTTACTTTGAGAGCCTGAGAACTGACCCTGTTGAGGTAAGCCTTGGATCACAGATGCCCAAGCAAAAACATTTACCATTACAATGTAATGAAAAGCAGATTTTAACATTCAGGGAAAATGTGATTTCAGAAATATTAAAGATCTTTACGTGGAAAAGGCATCTTTTTAACTGAGTCCTTGCAGGAAACAAATTTCCCCTTGGGTGTTATGTAACATAAGCATGGTTCAGACTTTGAGATAGGGTTCAGGCAATTTAACAGGGAACAAGCAACAAACTCAAGATATCCAGACTTGAACTTGAAAGAAGTACAGATGGAAAAAATACACAATGATAAAAATTTATACAACACTGTTTTGATCAGGAAATAAGTTCCTCAAAAGAAATGGTTTGCAAAGTATTTATAACTCAATAATTTAAAATATTATTTCTCTATAAGTGGCCTTTTAATGCTTCATTGCATGATAGATGTGAGGTAGAACACTATTCTTAATAAATTCTGACAATTGATCTATTCTTTCAT
This sequence comes from Galeopterus variegatus, assembly GCF_000696425.1. Taxonomy (NCBI): domain Eukaryota; kingdom Metazoa; phylum Chordata; class Mammalia; order Dermoptera; family Cynocephalidae; genus Galeopterus; species Galeopterus variegatus. The sequence continues at coordinate 146,156 of NW_007729549.1, read as the reverse complement.
ATTTATTTGTGTGTATGGAGGATAATGTACTGCCCTGTAGAGAATACCAGGTTTTAACTCACTCAAGTGACTTTATCAAGATACAAATTGGAAAAGTATATATTCATTTGTCCTTAGATCATCTTTTGCTATTATTATCACTAGCAATAATAATCATAATATTATACACACTACTTGTAATTACATAATTTTTTTCTTTTCATTTATAAAATTCTGAAGGTTTACAATGCTCATTTCTAGACATACAGATTTCATTGCTTTGGTACTGCAAAGGTATTAAAATTAAATTTTTATGCATTGATCTAGCAGGAAGCAGTTTTCACTGATGTCAGTGAAAGAAAATTACTGGTTTATTCTTTGTGACCATTCTCTAAAAAATAAACTGAATTTTATATGTTATTAAACAGCTAAACAACATCCTTCAAACATAAAATTTTACAGTCACATGCCACTATTTAAATCTGATATGAGTTCTCTGATGAACACCATGTTATAATGAGCAAAATGTTAGAAAAGTGAAGACTTATAGGAAAAGAATTCCTCAAGGGAAACAAACCCCCAAACCTTTCAGCCATGGATACTGATACTGACTCACACTCTGACTGAGAAAGAACATAAAATTGAATAACTACAGGTCATGTCCCAGACCTTTGACATGACCTCTGGCTTTGCATTTAAACAATGTATTCAATGGAGAAATTGTCAGTTTAGAGTCAAAGAGAATTTGAAGAAACGTTTTTGTCAAACATTTGCCTACACCTATTTCCCGTAATTCTCAGGGTATCCTGAACTGTCTTAGAGTTTACAAACATCAATCAACTCCGGCAGTAACTTTTCTGTTACTTCTTAATCTCCTCCTCTTTCTCTCTCTTTTCCTTTGCATTTAATTTTAACTATAATAATCATTGCTAGAAATACCATCAATAATATTTGCATGAGGCACTGAAGAAACTAATGACTTTCTTACAGACAGGCTAACATTCCAGTTTCTGTTGGTGAGAAATTGGAGGCCTGTTTGCAAAAACAACCCAGTAAGGTTGGCAACCATTGGCTGCCTGTCTTTCCAGCTATACTGACTTTCTCATTGTCCCAAATTCAACAATCTATGCTCTATTTTTCCAATCTATGCACTCATATATTCCATTCTGCTCTCTGAAATATTCTTCCTCTTCCTCTACTGAATGACAATTCTAGCAATCTTTTATTTCCAAACTCCTCTATGAAGCTTTCTTTAATCACTTCAGACAGAGCTTAATAGCAAGCACTTAATAGATAAATTACCCTTTTGCCCTTTGTTGTAACTAGATTGTATGTTTGCATATGCAAATATATACAATTGTTTTTCCTATCAAATGGGGGGTTGTCTTTTTCTATCTCCTTTGATACTTCTAATCATAACATTTATTATAGGTTCATGAGGAGTCTCATCTCACTAAAATCCATCCTCCTTTTAATTTATAAAGAGTCTACCTAAAATGGTAAAAAAAAATCTGTTCATAATAAGACCCCAAATTCTTGCTAGTGATGATAGGACCCTCTATGATCTTACCTCTGTCTTCCTTTCCACCTTCATCCTGAACCTACCTTTTCCTTCATGTTCTCGTGTAAGGAATAGTACATTCTTCTCTGAACACCTGCACACACTTTTGCTTTTTTTTTTCTTTGTATAGATCTGTCATCTCCTTGCCCTATTACTCCCTTCTTATTCATCTATCAATTCTTACTCATCTTTTAAGATTCAAGTCATACATCACCTCCTCATGGAAGCCTTTACCCCCCAAGACACACACACTTACCTGTGAGTAACATCTGTCCTCTGATCATGCCTAGGGCATTCCTTGATCAGGACAGGTTTTATATTATACAGTATTTAAAAGTACTATCTATGTATCTTTTTTTCCATGGTGGACTGTAAACACTTCAAGGAAAGGAAAAAGGGTCCATGTTTTATTATCTGTCCTGGAATTCCTTGCACGTGGCACATGCCTGCCACGTGGTGGGTAAGCAGGTAACAGACCTGATGAGAACTGAGGGTATGAGGATTGAATGCCTGTTCCTCAAGCATACGGTGTTTCAACTGCTCTTGTTTTAACTGCCCACGGCTGAATTTTAGCATCATCTTTAGACAGGTTCATAACTATGACCCTTAAAATGCCTGAATGTATTTTTCAAATTGTCAAGCATTATCCAGTGGTGGTGAATTTTTTTTACGAATAGGCTCTAAGCAACGTCTTTGATTTTTAAGTTTGTTTTATTATGAATATGCAAATTTTTAGGGCAATTAATCATGAACCTATCACAGTTTTTTTGCTTAGACTGTTTCACTGCCAGGAGTGGTCCCAGACTTAGGTAAACCCAGACAGTATTTAGTGGTAGGCTCTCTGTTTTCATGAGGGGGAAGATGAATGCTGTCACTTTCTTCAGCTGGCTGCACAGGGTTCAACTGCTTAGGCTTCAACTCCTTGCCACATGTTGCTCTAAGTTGTCAGGGTGCTCCTAGGAGAACCACAAGAGCATGGAGGAACCCTTGAAAGGCAGGTGGTAGTGGAAAGAAGGTTAGCTGACAGGATCACGAAGCGGGGAGCAGAAAGTTGGTGGTGGTTGAAAGAGGGGTGTATACACAGAGATAGCTTTTCACCTCAGATGTGCCACTGTATTTTACATTCTCCTTGACACATTTTAAGCGCTACACTTCCGTATATTAAATTTTTATTGTTTTCAGCTCATGCTCTTTCTTCCTCCTGAATTACCTATAAATCTATGAACTTTGTTGTACTTCTACCTTGTTTTATACTAAATTAAAATTTGAAAGTAGATGTTTCCTATAATTTGATCTCTTCTTTGCCGGACATCTTTTAAATCTATCCTGTATATGCAGAAAGATTTCAAACATTTGGACCACTAAAAACGAAGGTAAACCTGCACTGATGAAAATCCATATTCTAGAAATGCTTCAAAGACATACAGACACATTTTAAGTGACACAGTAGTCAAACACCTAAAGTGGTTTCAGGGCTCTTCTTTAATACTGTTTTCATATTCTATTATTTAAAAAATATAATTGCATTTTTAACAGTTGGTTTCAGTAAACAGTTTGCTTAAAATATTGTTTTATTTCAACTGTCAACTTCTACTCTAAAATGAGTCCTAATAATTAAAATACATGGATTCATCCCTTAGCTTGTACAAATGCAAAATAATTACTATTCCTAATTATGTAGAGCTCTAACAAATTAGCTATAACAATTTTTTGAAATAAAATTGATCATAAGAAGATATTTTTTGGACCTGAGAATCGTCACTGATTTCAGGCACATCTAATACCCATCCATGAGAGAGAGGACATTTTTTTCTGTTTCATACCCAATTCTATAAAGTGGATATCTTCTGTTTCCTTGCATTCCCTGCATGTATTTAAAAGAAAAAAGACATGTAAGAAAGAATGAGGGATTAAATATTTAACTCCTATTTATTCATGTCACTGATTTTTAGGTGTAGGGTGTGGCAGCTTTTTTATTTTTTCAGCTTTCTTGATGACTATGTTATTTGCCCCAATTTAACAAAATAATGCATATTGAAAATAAGTGTGAATATAAACATTAAATTTATGAATAGTTTCACACCTGTTTGAAAAGTGAACAAATCAGAGTCATTTAATTGATCCAGCTAATGTTTACAAATATTCTAAAATGACACTTGACTTCCAATTAATTTTCAGAATTTTTGTTTACTGAATTTGTTGGTTGCTTTTGCTTAATGGTCATTGATTACAATAATTCATAAAAATTGAAAACAATAATTTGTTAATTTTTCTTTTTCCTTGACCAGTGTGTTCAGCCCATTGTGGTGATTCAGGATACTAACATTTCTTTATATTTTAGCAATGGTGGTTGCAATATTTGTGAACCTTCCATTTGTTGTAAAATTACCACCCTGCTACAGAATTAAACATATATGTAATTATATTGTAATTAAATATGGTATAGTAGGAATGACTAGTATTTTACTCTATTCACGAATGAATGTGTGAATAATAAATGTGAAGAAACAAACTAAACTGTTGTTGTGACTAAAATAATTTACTGTGTGGGTATTTGCCTACTTAGATATTTTTTACTCCTAGGCTCCCATCTGCTTCCCTTTCTTTTTTCTTTAATGCATTATATATCAACATAGAGCCAATTCTGTTTTTCAATGATGTGAGAGAAATATGTTTAAACTTATGTCACTGATTACAACAGTGCTTTGGGACTATGAAAAATGATTATGAATGTGGGGATATGCTTTATATTAAGTGAGTCAGAAAAGATCTGGAATTTTACCAAAGACATATAAAGGCTGAAAATATTACCGGATTCTAGGAAAAAAAGCTTTAAGAAGACAAACTTCCAGCTAAAGTGAGATGAAAATAGCTATGGAATAATATTTTAGGCAAATAAATTGAAAAATATTTTAAGAGTTTCAATTTTGCATTAGGATTTCAATATATAAACTTGCTTATTTAACATCTTCTTCATTTTTTTTTTTTCTTGACCAGTAAGGGGATAGCAACCCTTGGCACGGTGTTGTCTGCACCACGCTCAGCCAGTGAGCACACCGGCCATCCCTATGTAGGATCCGAACCCATGGCCTTGGAGCCACCGCGCCGCACTCTCTCGAATGAGCCACAGGGCCGGCCCCTTAATATCTTCTTTTAATAACATGGAATTTTATCTCATTCCTACTATTCTTTCCCTCCAAATTTAATAGGTGTAAAAATCCCCCAAAGTATGCTTAAAAAACCAATATATTTTCTTAAATTGATAACCCATAAATTGAAATGCCTTAAAACTCAGCATGCTTAATTTTAAAGCATCTTTAAAAAAATACAAATTTTTATGGGCTTATTCTCCTATTTATATTAATTATGTTTTGAAAATGGTTTAAACAGAATGTAAAAATAGAGTCAAGTTCAACTAAATTGAAATGCCTTAAAACTCAGCATGCTTAATTTTAAAGCATCTTTAAAAAAATACAAATATTTATGGGCTTATTCTCCTATTTATATTAATTATGTTTTGAAAATGGTTTAAACAGAATGTAAAAATAGAGTCAAGTTCAACTTTTTTTTTTTTTTTTAACTAACAAGGTTCAGGTTTGTCAATAAAAATACACAAAATATGTTTTGCATATTCCACTATAAAAAATAAATCACCTCATCTAAACATTAAAACAAAGTTATTGAATGTGTATATTAGCACATGAAATATTCTGATGTTATAAATATTTAAGAACAATAGAACTAGTGAATATTTCAGGCTGAAATAATAGTTAAAATACCCTACATTAAAATAGTCTTTGGCTACTAACTCCTGTTTTCTTGATAATTACCTTCTCCATTTTTCTTTTGAAATATATATGAATGATTCACAAAGTAACTAAAAATTAGTGTTAAAGACATCCTTAAATAGTGGTGATATTGTAGTTCATTGCCATAACCCAGGAGGATTTTTTCCCCAGCTGTAAAGTCAAGAAACTGGAGTTAACAAAACAAAACAAAACAAAAAGAAAAAAGAAGTATTTACGGTCAGTTTTGTACTCAATGAATATGCATAACCAATAAAATTTTTAAAAAGAAGAAAAAAAAAATAGAAAGAAAAAGGTTGTCTTTCAGCACTAGGCAGTCAGAAGCAAAAGAGACCTTTAACCAGGTGCTAATTTAGTTTCACTCCACAGAGGACCAGGGTTAAGGAATAAGAAGTCTGCACTTTGCTGTGTCATGATAAAACAGTGCTTTGCTGATGGAAACATAGCAATAATCACAAAATATTTCCAGCTTCATTAACGGCAAAGTTTTCAGCGATTACCAGAGGATTCTTCTAGATATGGGAACCTTACAAAGCCATCCTCTTGGTAATTATATGTGCTCCTGTGGGATGGATCACCAGCAGCTGGGCATTGCAAAGTGAGATTTGGGGGATAACTGAGAGATGACCTTTCTGGAATCCCGTTGCATTGCTCATGAATGCTCTAGCGCCTGTTTCTAGCTTCCTCTCTTTTGTTCTTTATCATACAAAGCTTAAAAATATCAGAACAGAAAATGTTGATAAAGAGTACTTGTTACTTAAACGGAAAATCTGTGGAGTGTTAGTGTCTTGAGGAAGAAGAAAGGAGTAAGTTTTCATATAATGGCCAGAAATAAGAAAATAATTATCTGAAGTGCATCCGAATCAATACTGAGTTTGAGTATGACACCAACTTAAAAGTTTTGGAAGTGGGGCTGCGGGGGGCGGGCAAAGGAGAAGGTTGGGGGGAAACTGACCAGTTACAAAAGGTAGTGTGCTCTGCATCCTACATAGAGATCTCTGTGTGCATTTCAGTTTAAATACAGAGATTCAGCATGGAGATTTTATTTATTAATTCTATTTATTATTTATTCATTTTATTTAAGTCATCACACACTGTTTTTATAATTACAAAAACAATTAGATAGTTGGGCGATTTTCCCAAAAAGTGTTACATGACTTTATTAAGTAAAGAGGTCCTCTAAGAAACTAAAAAAAAAAAAAAAAAAAAAAAAAATGAGAGACTTGGTATATGAAAACCTAGGAGATGTAGCTAAATAGTACTTCTTTGAAAATATACCTTGAACAAATTATTTATTTGTTTTTTTTTTATTAGTGTGGACTCATGGAGATGCATTTTTTTCTAAGGACTATATTCCAGTACTATCATATTAAATTTGTTCCGGTCTTGATCATTAGGAGCTCCTACTCTGAATTTAAATGAATACTTTATGGACAAACAAAAAATAATAAATAAGTAGCTAGAAAAACAACAAAACAAATGTGAAAATGTTAAAAGTAATTGATAATAAAAATAATAATGAACAAAATATAGCGAAAATAAATAAAACTATAACCACTACACGGATAAACTTTGTGTGAACTATTTAAAAACCAAAATGAGTAAAAGATTTGATGACAAAGAATTATGGAAAATTCAAATTTTGGTGTCCATAAGCAAAGTTATTAGAATATGGCACACCCATTTGTTTATGGATTGGCCATTGTCTCGCTCTTTTACCTGCCTGTAATCCTGCCAACTGGGCCAATTGTCAGGCTAAGGCTGGGTCTGAAGCTCACAGACCTCTCAAGCCTGTTCACAGACTGGGTCACAAACCCTTCACATGCCAGGCTGGGTCTCCAGACCCCTCACACGCCAGGCTGGATCACCAGACCCCTCACGCGGAGGTCTATGAGCCAGGTAACTGGCCAAAAGGGTCCTTGGAAGCCATAGGTCGGAGAGCATCGTTGTATGTGTGGCAGCCACCTGAGGCAGTAAACGCCAGCCAAGTCGGCAGCACTGTGCAGGCCCACTAACTCCACCAGCACACACACAATTTGCTTACAAAGAATGCACCACACCACCCCCAACTGTCCTTATGGTGGGGGGCGCCTTATTAAATTATTCTATTTTCCCAACGGCTGTGGAAGTTTTCATACTACAATAGCAGAGTAGAATAGTTGTGCCAGAGACTTATGTGGTGATCACATCACTTTTTGCCGAGGCTTTCTGAGTGCAATTCAAAGTGATGCACAGTGACGACACAGTGTCCCAAGCCACACTGTGTGAAAGGATGCACGTATTTCATATTGAAAGATGAGATGTGTAAAATCTTATAACAAATCATTTTTGACAGATGAATATTTGCAATTAGCAATTGATTTTGATGATGGGGAACACTAACTCTAATCCTCTCAGAAAAGAATTCCGTTCTTCTCATCGCTCAATTTGTATTACAAAATATTTTATTCAATTATTTTATATTTTGAATTTGGTGGAAATTGGTTTCCTTTCTTATGTAATTACATGCATATTATCCTCAATTTTGACTCTTGCCTGTAAAGCCTAAAACACAAGGATACTTCAAAAAGTTTGGTGAAAAATAGAATGAAAAAATATTCCAAATCTTTCCATGAACTTTTTAATGTACACTCTTATTGAACAGAAAATGTCGTGTTTTTTTTTTTTAAATTGAAATGTTTGCAAACCTCTGTTCTAGAGTTCCAAGATTGGATTTTAATGCACATGTACCCTCTTTTGTTTCAGAGAATTTTAAGAATTGTTGCTTCTTGAGAAAAATAAAAAGAACAACAAAAGGAGTGCCAAGAGAGTTGTCTAAAGTGAACAAATTTGAGGCAAAATTTATTAAATAAAATTAAACTAAAAACTTCATATTAAAAAGTTGTAGGTACTAATGAAAACATAGTAGTAATGACTCTTTGTGTTTTATAAAACATAATCTCAATTAGAAAAACAGGCAGAGTTTTATATACAGTCCATGCTTCAGAAAATAATACTTCTTTTACTTGTAACAGTTCAAGTAGATAAAACCAAAGTAAGATAGAGGACTGGGTTGAATTAATATCTGTAAAATATAAAACTTTGTATGCTGTAGTCTGAGAATATTTATTCTGTATTGTCTACATATCCTTTAAAAACATGCTTATATTTTAGGCCATAAGAATAACTTTATATCACTGTAAAAAGTCATATTCTCATAATTTACATTATTTGACCACAATGGAAGAAAGTGAGAGATTATTTTTTAAAGCATGATAATTAAATCTACCACCTGAAAATTAAAAAAAAAAAACATCCTTACCAACATCATTAGTGGGTGAAAAGCGGAAGCAAAAATGCAATGTTAGGGGGGAAAAAAAAGAATTCTGCAGAGTATAGTATATAAAATAAGGTTCATATTTTATTTTGGAAATGCAAAGCTTTAAATAACTGAATTATTTTTAAACCAGAATAAAATAATTGCTTCATGATTTTATTTAAGAAATTAGAGAAAAGATCTGCAAAATAAAATAAATAACACAAAAGAAAAGAAATAACTGCACTGAAAGCAGAAACAAATAATAGCAGGAAAAGTATTTTTGACACATAGACACAATAAGAGACTAATAGAGGTTAAACTGTACCAAAATGGAGCCAATGCAGCATTTAGCAAAGCTAATCAAGAAAAAAGAATAAATACAAATATTAAAAATAGAAATGAAACAGATTATACTTGTATGATATACAGATCTTTTTTGCTTAATAGACAGTATATATAGAACTTGATATAAACATTTTAGTTAAATAAAAAATTATCTGAGAAATACAAAAATATAATAGTGTTTCAAAAATATATTAAAAAATCTGAACAGGCAGTGTTAAAAAAAGAACTTCTTATCCATAAGGTTATAAAGTTAACTCTTAAAATCTTAATAAACAGATCATTTTTGTATGTATACAGTTTAATACAGAAAAATAAGAAAATCTCTGCTGTTTGATAAATCATGGGGAAAGAACTGGCCTTTGGCTGCATTTCATTTTCCTCTTTGGCTCTGGCATATTCAGATTTTATACTTTTTCTTAAATTGATTTTGAAAATTTATATTGTTCAGTAATAATACAATAGTTTTCAAGTTATTTTGGAAAATAATTATGGTAGTGTTCTCTATTAATTTTGCAATCATTTTAGATTATGAAGTTATATTTTATAATATAATTGCATATTATATAATTCTTTGCTGTTTACAGTCTTTACTTTTTTTCTTGGTCAAACTTTTCAATTGCTTGCCAATTTTCTTTTTCTTTTTTGACACCTTGAATGCCGTGAGGCCAAAGCTTCCATCTGTTTTGTGCAGTGTTGAAACAGTTAACACATAGGATTGGAAACAGTGCTAAGCACATAATGTGTACGTTTTGTGAACCCTTTACATATGAAGATAAAGGTCTGTGTACAATGCTGAGAAAGATTTCTTTATTATTTCTTTGAATATTACCCCTTGTCCATCTTCTTCCTCTTACCCATCTGGGCACTGTGATGATTCCTTTTTTCCAGACACAAGTGAGGACATTGTTCCTCCCTTTTTAAACTAGACCTGGCCATGTACTTTGCTTTGGGCTATGAACCGTGCAGCAGAAGCAAGGGGCAGGTAGTGCATGACGCCATCAAGATGGGCCCTGCCATCTGTCTGAATCACTAAGTTGGCTCATGATGGAGTGTTGCTCTGGAGAATAGCCTAGACATGCAATGGATTTGTAAGACTGAGAAGTAAAATTTCAATGTGCTAAGCCACTGAGGATATTTATTCCTAGTTTATCACTAACTCTAATTAAAATGCATCTCAACTTCTGAATCAATTCTTCTCTTACATTTTCTTCATTCATTCAATTTCTTTAACTGTATGTGCTTTATTATCCTAGAAAATCTCTACTCAACTTCCTGCTCAATAATTTTCTCTTTAGCTGTAACCTTTTTGCTATTTATTTTATCTACTGTTTCTTTTGTATTCAATATAAATAAAATTTAATTTTTATAATATTAATTGATTTTTTGGAATAAATGCATATTTCTCTCAGAAAAATAAATATGTTCATTTTAAAACCTGTTGTAACTGTTCTATTGATTTTATTTTCTCTGGTAGTAATTATACCATTTGTCTAAAGGTGCACTTTTTTTTATGGTGCTGCATTCCTCAAATAATTAGTGATTACCAATAGTGTGTTCATCTTGTATTGTCTCTTGAATCTGCTTGAGGGAGACTGTTGGAGGTCGGGATATAGTGTTCTGTCATGCATTATATTTTGGCTCATTTACAGTGAAAATGGAGAAGGGAGAAGGAAGGCATTCTCCCTGCTCCATTATCCAGTGGAGGGGGGATGCCTAGGTGGTATTCCATTGGGTATGGGTCCTTCCTAGTCATCATTAGCTTCTCTGGCTGCCACCATTCCTTCTCCTACAAAATCTCCTGGATACACTGCCTCATCAGAGCATCATGGCCCATGTGCGCACGTGTGTGCATGTGTGTGTGTCTGCATGCACTTGTATGTGCGTGCACACATGCACACATAAGAGTTTCTCCTGCTGCAGAACTGCATCTCATATTCGTAATTGCCCATGAATTATCTATTGTGCCCAGATTTCACCACCTTTGGGAAAGGACTCTCTTTTTGCAGCGTTATTTTCCCATGAATATATGAACTGTTTATAGAATAGGTTGAGTGTTGAAGGGTATAATCAGAAATTGACATAATAAATTCTCACATTGGTTTACCCTTCAGATCTTGTCTGTAGATGAACTCAATCCTGCCTCACAGATAAAATTTCAAGGAGGTCCGATAGCTTTCTGTTGTTATTACATAATATGCAATTCTTTTTCCATGTATTACACAATCTAAATCAAACTAGTAATGATATGCCAGTAGTTCAAACTCTGATTCAGTTAGCTTGTCTGTCCTTCTCTAGCCTAGATTATTCTGGACTTTCCTGAGTTAAGTTCTGAAGGAGGGAGAGGTAAAGGAGCAGAGTGCAGGGGCTTCCATGCTGATTCCACTGTAATCTAGCAATGGAGCCTTCCGGGAATAATACAATTCCAAAAGTGACTTTTCGTTTCTTGGGTTGCATTTGCAGCTTTCCTAGAAAACTTGATCTGCAGTTGCTAGGCTATGGGACATAATGTCCTTTAGCTGCCTACTTAAAATTTCTCCCCACCCCTGAGGGGCTTTTGACAACATACCCCTTACTCTTCAAGTGTTCCCGGGAAGTTTCTATTGGAAAACAACTCCAGACTGGCTTCTTCACACAGGCCTGCATCTGGTCTCCAGGAAAACATGGCATCAGTAGAAAGTAGCTTTTTCACAGTAGTCTTCTTTCTCTTTTCTGTGCCAGCTAAAGTTAATCAAATGCCATTGCTATTTGCCCGTAAAAGTCAAACACCCGTCCACACATTTCAAATTCCAGAGAACATAAAGCCAATTTTTCTGAGTGCTTTGGAGATAGCTGTTAGTGTGCACTGTCTTCTTCCTTCGAAAACCCCTGCTTCTCTCGCAAGGGGCACTGGCCAGTATTTTCAAAGAACCCCTCTCTAGAGGCGCTCCCACCAAGTCTCACTGTAGGTTAGTGATGAGCAGCACGTGGCAGAACACACTTTATTATTTCTTAGCATGCTCGTGCAAGGTCTAACACCACACTTTAGACTTTAGCAAGCAAGTGTTTTGGCAATTGTCTTATTCTCCTCTTTTGGGTCCTTAGCTGAAACCAAGACAGAAAGAACGATTTTAATGTTTTGTTACATTTGTTAAAATTTCCAATCTGATCTTGTTTTCTATATATTAAGTAGAAATATTTATTTTCTTTTTTGGTCAACGGATATGTTTTCTTTTTGTTGATCTGCACTGCTGTGGTTTATAAAGTATTGTTTCAGTCATTTCCAGGGACTTAGAGGAGGAATGGAAGGCTGGAAGCATGGGCTCAGTCAATAATCTTAAAATGGAAGCTCTTCAGTAGTTTTATTGTTCATAGAACATGATAATTTTCCTGCCAGATGTCTAAATCTTTTTTCTGACCTAGCGTATCTCAAAACGCTTAACTACATGGATAAATTCCCTCCATTAAACACATGGTACTATTTATAGGGTACTTATTATGTGCCAGGCACTCTTTCAATGTTCTAAAGCTAAAGGAAATGACAAAATATTACAGATAGATAGACAGGGATATAGAAACACACATATACATCCAAAAACTTTTCAATATGAGAGAATTAAGAAAATAATATGCCATTATAGCACAAGGAATACCAAAAGGTTTATACTTGTCTTTATGAGTGAGTAGCAGGAGGGGGAATGTTAGACACAGCACCTTCCCTAGACATTAATTTTCACCTCCTGACATTTGGTCTTGGGTCAAGTGTTCACCCAGATGATTTTTTTTTCTAGTTGAATCAGAATTCTGGAAGCAATGCTAACTTTAGAAAGGAGCCATAACTTGAAGCTGTCAGAGTCAGTGATATAGACTCTTTTTTAATCATGGCAGTGAAATCTGCTGCCATATGACATTCTGTATTTTCAGATGGTCATTCCAGACATCAAGAGAAGACCTTGTTGTTCAGTCTTTTTGGTATAACTATGTCACTTTATTTATTTCTTTTAATTATTTTTTATTTTAAAAGATGACTGGTAAGGGGATCTTAACCCCTGACTTGGCGTTGTAAGTACCACGCTCTCCCAAGTGGGCTAACCAGCCATCCCTACATAGGGTTCTAAACCTGTGGCTTTGGTGTTATTAGCACTGCACTCTCCCAAGTGAGCCACGTGCCAGCCCTTTAATATGTTACTTTATGCTTTAATCTTCCCTGAGCATTTTGAAAAGTTTCTCGATCATTTTCCTTCTCTGGTTAATGCTTTGTTGTGCTGGCATCATTTCAATATTATATCATGGGTGTGACATGGTATCTAATAGACCATAAAGCTTCCTTCCATATTATTATGTTATGACCATTGGAGATACCCAATTAATGCATAGTGATTCATTTTTTCAAAATCCGTCGCCTACTTGCTCATCTATTTGAAAACGTTTTGGAATAATGTGAAGGGTAGTACTATGTATCCCCAGAAGCTTTCTATTTTTAGTTTCAAAAGATTTTTTTCAAATGGAAGGCAAACTTTATAGTGACTCAGCTTCATCTTTATACCCAGAATTGGAGACTAATCCTCACCTTTACCAGTCTGACAGCTGTAAGCAGTTGCCAGGTTCCTGTAATGTAGAAAGTTGGAACATGGGACTTAGATGTCAGTGAGGGCCCAAAGAAACCACTTACCTATTCCTGGAACAAGGGAAGTCCAGGAAAGCTGGTGAGTGGCTATTTCCAATTCTAAGTCAGTCTCTTTTCATATAAAAACAATAATGATAGCACTAAATTAAGCATCCCAAGTCCCCATGCTATAGAGCTGAATTGCAATGAACCTGGCTTCAGTGCCTGTGGAGTGATGGCATTCCCTAATCTCATTACTGGAAACTCTGCCTTGTCATTTAACATTTAGTGGAGCATGCAGTGTTGCAGGTGAAATTTTCTTTTAGTTTAAATACATGACTGTAACAGAAAGTTGGAGTCTTCTTTATCTGCAGGAGGATGGATAGGAACGTTCATTTATTTTTTCATACATTAGACAAATATTTCTTAAGTACCTGCCGTATATCAACATGATGCCATTTGCCAAGGGAGACAAAAGAAGTATCGTTCATGATCCCAAGAGTGGAAATGCTTGCACTGAAACCTCCAATTGCATCTGAAGTTTCTCTTAACCTCACTTCTTGGCAAGCAACAATGATCACAGACACGGCGTTTTGATCACTTATGTTGCGGGCACCATGCTAAGCACCTTACAAAATCAGCTCATTGATTGCATTATTTTCTTCGCAAAAACCACAATTTTATAGATTCAAATATTGGGTCTAAGAGATGACAAAATCTTGCCCAAAGTAAGCCAGCTAGGTAAATAAAGTAATAACACAGTTAGTAAGAAAAACAACAGAGCTAAGACCTCAGTTAAGGTTTGTTTCACTTCAAAGTTGCTTATTTTAACTTCTGCTCTATACTGCCTCCTAAGTACTAAATTAAAATTGAAGTTCTTGAGTCATCAAAATAAAGCAGTAGTCAAAACAGGCAAGGGAGGAGAGCAGTTGGAAACACTATAAAGCCAGTCTCAACATCAGAAGACTAGAAAACACATGAGATTGTTCTCTCTTCATTGTTCACATATGAAAATATACGTGTTAGAGTCCTGACAACTTTTATTCCTATGTTTTGTTAATCAGTTGCCAAGTGTGTTCTTTTCTGTCTATTCCTACCACTGCTTTCTGATCAACAGCTACCTGACTTGTTTCTCTGCCTCATATTTTATATCATTAATCTATCCTTTGAATTATCATATAATGATCAATCTAACATACAGAGCTGACCACATCACCTCTCAGGTGGAGAACTTGCCAATGGCCTCCCTTCTTCTGATCCAATGTGCCATACACAGCATGAAATTTAGCTTCCATACCTCATCTTCTGCCACAGCCTTGCTTCCTGTTGGAGTCTCTCAAAGTACAAAAACACATATTTTACTGCATACATCATTCTGTTTCTTTATTCTAAACATTCTCTTACATTTCCTTTCATGCTTAAGGGACACTTTATATTTTTAATGTACCTAGCATATATCTCTGTCTTAGCATTTCCCATGTCAGGTTGAATATATCTATTGTAATGTTTTTTCTTTCCTAGCAAACTAGACAACTTCAATGCAGGACTATGTGTTTTTCAAATATGGTCCTTCAGTGTCTAGTCAAGAGCATAACAGTAAATGTTTATTAAATTGAATTAGCACTAGAACAAAATATCAGCAAAACAAATAACAACAATGAAACACCCAAACCCAAAACTGAGCTATTGTTAGTTTTTCCAGAAGTACATATGAAATATTTTGGAAAAAAATAGTTAGTGAGAAATCAAAATACTCCCAGGTTTACCACATCTTTGCTTTCACTTGTTATATGACCTCAGACCAATCACATATTGATTTGGGGTGGGTTTCAATTTCCTAATAAGTTAAATGTTTGCATTCGATCATTCTTGCACATCATTCAAAGCACAAAAGTCCATAGTTACCACACTAACTACCCTGCACTCCAGAAATATTTCAGGAGATTTAATTCTTTCAAAGGTCACAGATGTGAGTCAAGACAAGATCCACACATAAAGTACAAGCAGCAAATCATCATAAAAATTCTGTTTTGCAGGCAGAAACTGCTCATCTGACCCAACTATCTACTCTAAGATAACATGCCAGTAGTTAGAAGGAACTAAGTAAGAAAATGTGGATAGAAAATTGCAACATAGCACCCAAGTAGAAAGTAAAATCGAAACGCTGGGACTATATCATGGCCTTTGTGCATTTTTAATATCTTATCTTATTCATGTGAAAAGCTGCCAGAATGATACTCACACTACCTTCAGACCTAACAAACCTATTGAAACCTTTCAGGGCTGAACATTCAGGAGTAGCCACTCTTGGCTCAGAGAACTGCTTCCTCAGTGACACAAAGGGATAGCTTAGGAAATGATATCAGTTATGGCCCTGAACTCCAGATGAAAAGACCTCTCATTAGTGTGGCTGGGCTGTCGGTTTTCCAGGGCTGGCAGATCACTCATCTCTTTAGCTATAACATACTCAAGTTACTGGTGTTGGAAAGCTGTCCAAGCAGTTTACAAAAATAGCAGCACATAGTCTCCAAGAGTCATACACACTGCATTTCAGTCAATTCTACCTATTTAGAAGGCTTATACTGGAGTCCTAAAAATTAGGGACTTCATGGATTGGTAGAACAAAAGGAAATAAAAATTTATTGCAAATGTTTACACTGTTAAAGGTGTAAGGTTTTAGTAAGGCCGAATTTGTTCATAGTCAGCTGGTTCCTGAACTAGAATCCTTTTCACATTATTAAGAATCAATTAAGCATCGTTTCCCTAGGTACTGCCATGGTCCCTTGGTAATTTATCCAGGGTGCATTCATAGCCTCTTTGTAGGTGAAAAATAAATGGGACTGATTCAGATCAAGGATAGCTTAAAACTAATGAGTGGATCCCAGACACAGATTACTGAAAATATTTACAAGAAATTTTCTCAAGTATCTTCTCTGCATGTGCCCAACTTTAAAGTTTTTATCAGTTTCCACCAACCTTCTTAAGAACGAAGAGACAAAATTGAGGACCATATGTATTACAGACCAAATAAAAGTTACATGGAACTATATAACTAAAAGTGCACAATTTATAGCAACATTGAGACTTAAATTTGTCTTCAGAAAAGTAGACAGTTTTACCATAAGAAATTAGAAAGTCATAATTAATAAAAAAATCATTGAGGGATTTGTTAAAAGCAGATCATGGGTCTCAGCTTTTAGTGAATTTATTTTGAACCTCCTGAAGCAGACACTGCAAATTTTTACATTCTAATGAGTGAACTAAAAACATATATTTCAAAGCAAATAGCACTCATAAATTACATTTATGACACATGAGGTTGCTGACTGCTGTGCAGGGAGCACAGAGTAATGGTGCTAATATGCACTCTGGCTTGATTTTCTCAGTTCCCAACATGCTCTAATTCCACACTACAAATCTTTAAATGGCAGTTATATTTTAATTAATGTGATTATGTACTGCCATTAGCAAACCCTCCCCCAGCACATTTCTCCTGCCAGACCCATGAATGCCAGTAAACCATTAACATAAAAGGGCTGTTTGCTTATTAAATTCATCTACACAAATAGGCAAGGGTTGCAATTGTTGATTTGCCACTGAAAGAACAGAATGAGAAGGAGTTGCTCAGTGCCTGGCACTTGCAATTATCTGGTGTAATTAAGTCTAATTTATAAACCCCCCCTAAAATGAGAAAGTAACAATTTTTGTTAATTAACAAGAGCATTTGTAAAGCTCGTTAACTCCATCATTCACAGTCTGCTTGGAAAAATGTGAGCATATGGCTATTATGATGGGACATGTTGCATACATGTATTCGTGCATTAATCTGCTTGGAAGGTCTAATGATTGAAATGGGAGCTAGAAACGGATGTTTTATTACTGAGAATAGAAGATCTACTGTTTTCATTTGTCTTTACAGCAATGTGAGCACTTTGTCATTATCTTCTGCATACGGTTTCATTATTCTGATCCAGCACTCCACGTTGCCTCATACCATCATGCCCATAAGCCTGGAGGGTACAAGAGCACTTATCTTTCCTGATGACTGTTGAATCATTTAAAACAAGTTATTAGTGAAACAATTAAAATGATATTGGTTCACAATTGTATTTATAGCTGGCAGGCATAATGGAACATTCTGAAAAGCAGTCGGGGGTTCTCAGAATGGATGGAAAATGCTGTTAATCAGAGACAAGAGAAACCTCTAAAGAAAACCTAAATTGCAAGAGCATGTTAATTGTATTGGAGCATTTCATTTAATTGAGAACAAAGGGAAGGTAAAAATCATATTATCAATGTTTTATGAACATTAAGAAATAGGAAAATTACTATGTCATTTGTCACATATCTTCTTTGGAAGTGAAAATTAAAAAGGCAGTATTTAACTTTAACCAAAGCAGGCCAAATACATCATGTTGTTACACATTTTCATTTTCAAAGGGAATGCCAAAATCAAATATAACAAATAAATTAATTATCTAATAAATACAGAGGAAGGCATTGGGCAGAATACCCCACATGCATGGGAAGATTTCAATCACACTTAGAGATTGTTAAACGGCTATAAAGGCAATGAAAGTTGTCTTTGCTCAGTTCCATTCATGATTCTTAAGAAATCACTGTGGTCAGATTATCTGTGAGAGGTACAAATATGTTATTTCTCTCTTGCCTTTGGTGGTGGAAGTCACCGGAATTTATGAGAGATTATTGGCAGCATATAGGTAGATGAATAGCAAACTTCTTTCTCATAAACCAATTCATCTTAAACACTCCTTGAATGCTACTGAGAATAGAAATATTCCATCACAGCAAATTGTGTGTGTGGAGTGCTGTTTGTGCTAAAGGAAGCAGAAGTGGGTAGATGAATAGCAAACTTCTTTCTCATAAACCAATTCATCTTAAACACTCCTTGAATGCTATTGAGAATAGAAACATTCCATCACATCAAATTGTGTGTGTGGAGTGCTGTTTGTGCTAAAGGAAGCAGAAGTGCAAGATCAGAGTTAGGGTGGGCAATCATGAGAAGGGGGTTGACTGGAAGAAAAAGGCTCATATTAGAGTTTTTCTCCAATAAACCATCTTATTTGGGAACACCGTCTTATTTGGGAACTTAGATTTTTTTTTTTTTTTTAGCCAAAAGTAGGTTTATTATACCAATGAGCTGGCCTAGTTCATTTCAGTTTATTTTAGGGTTGTACTCAAAATACAGACCCAAATATAGATAGTTTTATTGCTATCAGCAACTCAAAATCTTTGATTGGGTTGGACATAAATAAAGTCCAAACAACATAAGTATAACACTAGCTATCAACCCTATCCCTATGAATCCAAAATGGCAATTATGTGGATAAGCAATACCAGAGATTGGGAACAGAAAGCAAATTTTTCTACATAAGAACTTAAAGTGAAAATTACAATAGTGAGAGAAGGTTTCAAATGAGAAAATATTTTATTGACTGAGAAGGTCTGAATCAGTTGAAAGAATTGCACCATAAAATCATCGATGATTTAGGAATACAAATTATCCATAATATTCCTATTAGCAAAATTGTGGATCTTAAAGAAATTCATTTTAATAGTGACAGCTAATGCTTATTGAGTTTTTTCTGCACATCAAGTATTGGTCTAAATTCATGAATTAACTTTTTAAAAGTATGTAACATTCTTCAAAACAACTATGAAGTATTATCCTCATTTTATAGATTAGGAAAACGGATATAGAAAGTTCATGTAACTTTAAGGACAAAAGGCTAGCACTAGGATAAATTCTCTGTCAACTTCTTAGGTTGTAATCCATTAAGCTAAATATTTGAACTAACATATTGACTTTACTTACACATCCTCTTCCATTGATAGATATTTTTTTAAAATGTACAATGACTATTTCCCTGCATTTGTTTTTCCAGTTCTGAAATGACAAACTCACAATTAAAAGAGATTTATATAAAGATGGAATAATTTTGAATATTAATAGGTCAGATAAACAATTAATGTTTGCTGGTTGTAGTTTTCTGACTACTGACTTATGGGTGAGCCTAGTGGCAAGTGGGGGAGAGAAAGTGTAAGTGGAAAAGATGGTAAAGGACAGAAGTTAACAGTCCTTCAATCTTTTTCTCATTCTGTTTTTCTCCTCCTCCCACCAGCCACCTGGTGTATAGAGCTCTGGTCCCCTAGTACCATTCTAACTTACAGGAAAAAAACTAACAAAACTGTGACAGGTTTTAGATACTGTCTAATCATTCTTTTAGTAGATTCGAATTGATTTAAGTTTACTATTATTGCAAGTCTGCCTAAAACATTATCTACATATGTGACTATTACAATAAATAGAGCTTACTGATGGTCGGTTTTCGCCTTAGTATTTCTAACCTGCAACTCATTGTACTAAGTAATAAAGAACGATAGTATAGAAAAACTCTTAATAATCTGTATTATGGTATTTAGAAAATTTTCTTCTTAAAAGTATATATAAAAAATATGACTTAAAGTTTTTCATAATTGAGTTTCAATCAAAATTCCAATGCAATTATTATTTTATACATGAGAAAGTAAGAAAATTATTTAATACATTTTACATAAATCCATAATGATATGATAGATGTTGAATATCATCTTTACTGGTCTATATAAGAAAGCAAAACTGAATATGAATATTATGACCAGTCTATTTATCTTTCATGTCTACCTTATTTAGAAGTAGCAGGACCTACTGNAAGTTAACAGTCCTTCAATCTTTTTCTCATTCTGTTTTTCTCCTCCTCCCACCAGCCACCTAGTGTATAGAGCTCTGGTCCCCTAGTACCATTCTAACTTACAGGAAAAAAAACTAACAAAACTGTGACAGGTTTTAGATACTGTCTAATCATTCTTTTAGTAGATTCGAATTGATTTAAGTTTACTATTATTGCAAGTCTGCCTAAAACATTATCTACATATGTGACTATTACAATAAATAGAGCTTACTGATGGTCGGTTTTGCCTTAGTATTTCTAACCTGCAACTCATTGTACTAAGTAATAAGGAATGATAGTATAGAAAAACTCTTAATAATCTGTATTATGGTATTTAGAACATTTTCTTCTTAAAAGAAAGAAATATATAAGTCATATATACAAAATATGACTTAAAGTTTTTCATAATTGAGAAGAAAGAAATATTAAGTCATATATACAAAATATGACTTAAAGTTTTTCATAATTGAGTTTCAATCAAAATTCCAATGCAATTATTATTTTATACATGAGAAAGTAAGAAAATTATTTAATACACTTTACATAAATCCATAATGATGTGATAGATGTTGAATATCATCTTTACTGGTCTATATAAGAAAGCAAAACTGAATATGAGTATTATGACCAGTCTATTTATCTTTCATGTCTACCTTATTTAGAAGTAGCAGGACCTACTGTTTGGTGAAGAGAGACAAATTATAGTTACAGCTGAGTTTTAATCAGTGTGTACCATTCAATTCTATTTGTTTTACTTAAATTTTCTCATATATATATTTAAGCCTCTTCAGAGAAGACACTGTCAAATCTACAAAGAATCACTATAAAAAACTTAATGAGACAGAGCTAGTAAGATTTAAGTTCAGACCTTGAAGGAAAAAAGGGAAATTTTTACTTACCTGCCTTGTTAATTATAATGTCCATAATGAGACAAGCAACAAGATAAAGATTTAGTTTAAAAAGATGCTGTCCGGAAGGTCAGGCAAGATGGTGGATGAGAAATGCCCAACTCAGGATCCTCCCACAGAAAGGGACCAGACCAAGGAAAGGACAGCTAAGTCTGAGGGAGAGGATTGGTGGGAGAGCATGAAAGGGCAGCAGGAACCTCAGGAGGACTCTGTGGAACATGAAAACCAAGCAAGATGGTGTAGAGGAGAAAGAGGCATGCAGCTTCAACCAATCCGAAGTCTCCCAAACCAGGATCAGCCTCGAGGAATTCTCTCTTGCAGCAGAAAGAATTTGCACTTCCCGGTGGTAACTTTTCTCCTGTTCCTACCCCAGACCACCCACAACACCACTGCTGTTTTCTGTGCCACTGCCTAGTCCTAGAGCCATTGCCTTTCTCCCCACACGGGGTTCATCCTGCTCAGGGCACACAGCTGTGCAACAGATAGTGCCCATGAGGATACCAGGTGCCTGGATTGCTCCAGCCTTCTAGCCAGCTGTGTGGCTCCTGCCTTTCAGCCACCTGCACAGCTCCAGTCTTTCAGCTGCCTATGTAGCAATGGCAGCCCATGTGACACCAACCTACCTGCGACTAGCAGAGCCCCACCAGCCTACCTGGGCCCAGCCTTCCAGCTATACTTGCAACTCTACCTGCCTGCTTGGGTCCTGGCTTCTAGTGACCTGTGCAGTCCCACCCATCAGTGGGCCCAGCCATCAAGCCACCTGCACGGTCCAAACCATATACATGTCCCCAACAGTGGACACAGCCCCAGCCACAGACATAGCTGCCAGCATCCACAGGAAATAATGAGTTTACTAAGAACTAGAAGAAAATCTAAGAGAGCTACCAGATAACCTTAAGTGCACAAATATCAGAATCATGGGTGCTCCAGAAGGGGAGGAGAAAGAAAAAGGCATTGAAAACATATTCAATGAAATTATAGCAGACAACTTTCCAGGTATTGGTATAGATGCAGACTTCCATATCCGAGATGCTCAAAGATCCCCAAACAGATTCAGTCCCAAAAGGTCCTCTCTGAGACACATTGTAGTAACTGTTAAAAGTCAAAGACATTTCATTCTACACTGTTGATGGGACTGAAAAGTAGCACAGCCATGATGGAAAACAATATGGAGGTTTCTCAAACAACTACACATAGAGCTACCATATGATACAGCAATCCCACTAGTGGGTATATATCCAAAGGAAAGGAAGTCATCAAATCAAAGGAATACCTGCACTCCCATGTTCATTGCAACTCTGTTCACAATAGCCAGAATATGGAAATAATCTAAGAGTCCATTGATGGATAGCTGGATAAAGAAAATATGGTGTGTGTGTGTGTGTGTGTGTGTGTGTGTGTGTGTGTGTGTATGAATAAAATTACTCAGCCATGAAAAAGAATGAAATCCTGTTTTTTGCAGCAACATAGATAAGCCTGGAAGACATTTCTGTTAATGAAATAAGTCAAGCACAAACAGATAAATACTGCATGTTTTCACTCATATGTGGCAGTTTAATCTTCTTGAAGTAAAGAGTAGAATTATGGCTACTAGAGGCTGGGAAGGGAAGGAGAGAGGGAAGATAGAGAGAGGTTGGTTAGTGGATACTAAATCACAACTAGATAAAAAAATAAGTTATGTTGGTCTATGGTAATGCTAAGCATCTATAACGAACAATAACTTATTGTATATTTTCCATTGGGTATGAGGGAGACGCTCAAGTGCTCTTACTTTTGTGGTGACAAATATGCTAACTACACCGGTTAGAATGGCATCACACACTGTATACATGTACTGAAATATAACTCTGTACTCCATAAATATAAACAATGTGTCAATTTAAAAAATTAATTAATTTTTTAAAATAGAGAAAACTATAATAACAATGTACTATAGGATTTATAATATATGTAGAAGCAAAATGTTATCACAAAGGTCAGGGAGGGAGAAATGGAAGTATGCTAAGTATGATTCTCATACTTAGGTGAAATAGTATAATATCACTTGAAGATAGATTGTGATAAGTTAAAGATGCATATTGTAAACCTTGCAGGAACCACAAAAAACAAAATTAAGTGTTTTTGCTAATAAGCCAACAAAGGAGATAAAATGGAATCATTAAAAACTCTCGGTTAGTACAAAAGATGTCAGAAAATAGGAACAAGGAACAGATGGGACAAATACAAAACAAATATAAGATGATAGATTTAAACCCAGCCATATAAATAATTCTATTACATTGTAAGTGGTCTAAACACCATACTAAAAGGCAGAGAACATCAGATTAATAAAAAAAGAAAACCCAACTATATGCTGCATACAAGAAAGCCACTTTAAATATAAAGATGCAAATATACTAAAAAATGAAAAGATGGAAAATGATATTCCATGCTGACACTATTCCAAAGAAATATGGAGCAGCCATATTAGTGTCAGGCAAAGTATATTCCAGAGGAAAGAATATTACCAAGATAATGAGGAACATTTTATAGTGTTAAATTTGTTGACTCATCAATAGAACATAGGTATATGCCAATATGATAATACATGGGGATCTAACACACTTTCTCAGCATTGGACAGATCATCGAGGCAACATATCAACAGAGAAATACAGGACTTAAACTACAATTGCACTTGGCAGATATTTACAGAACTTGNCAATAGCCAGAATATGGAAATAATCTAAGAGTCCATTGATGGATAGCTGGATAAAGAAAATGTGGTGTGTGTGTGTGTGTGTGTGTGTGTGTGTGCGTGTGTGTGTGTATACACAATGGAATACTACTCAGCCATAAAAAAGAGTGAACCTCTTTTTTGAAGAATTTGAAGCAACATGGATGAGTCTAGAGAAAATTATGTTAAGTGACATAAGTCAGACAAAGAAACAGAAATACATAAGTTCTCACTCATAACTGGCTGCTAGGAAGAAAAGGAGAGTGGGATGGAAGGAGGGAAGAAAGAAAGAATGAAAGAAAGAAAAAGAAAAGACCATACAATATGCTGAACTTTCAGAGGAGAGAACAAACTTAAGGATATTAAAGATGGGGGGAGGGAGGGAGGGAAAGGTTTGGAAAGTGATAGGTCAGGCAAAAAGCATAAAGAAATATCACAATTTGTAAAAATGAATGTGCTAATACTATATAAAAAAACTGAAAAGTAAAAAAATAAAAAATAAAAAAAGGTCAAAAACAAAGAGAGGATCCTAAAAACAGTAGGAGAAAAATTCAAGTCACCTATAAGAGAGTTCCTATCAGATTAACAGCAGACTTCTCAGCAGAAACACTACAGGTCAAAAGAAATAGGATGACATATTCGAAATATTGAAAGAAAAAAACCCTGCCAGCCTAGAATACTATACTTCAAGGCTATCCTTCAAAAATGAAGGGGAAATAGTATATTTCCCAGATAAGCAAAAGCTGAAGGAGTTCACTACCACATGACAAGCTCTACAAGAAATCCTTAATAGATTCATACAACTGAAACCCCAAAAATGATAATCACCACCATAAATACAAGAGAAAGAACAAACACCACTGGTTCACATACCACCTCAAAAAACAAACAAACAAACAACAACAACAACAACAAACCCAGAAAACAAATGGTGAAGACAAACAATAAAAGGGAAAGAAAGGAATAAAAGATATTTAAATCAACCATAAGAAAACAACTAGATGTCCAGAGTAAGACAATACCTTTCAATAACAGCCCTAAATGTAAATGGATTAAATTCCCTACTTAAAAGACGCAGACTGACTGATTAGAATTAAAAAAGTTATATGTTGTCTGCAAGAGACTTATCTCACCTATAAAGACACACAGATGAAGAGTGAAGGGATGAAAAAATATATACCACACAAATGTAAACCAAAAATGAGGAGGACTAGCTATTCTTATATCAGATAAAATAGACTTTAAACCAAAAAACATAAAAAGAGACATAGAAGGACATTATATAATAATAAAGGGATCCATTCAGCAAGAAGACATAACAATCATAAACATATATGCACCCAACATGGAAGCATCCACATATATAATGGAAACATTATTAGATCTAAATAAAGAAGTATATGCCAATATGATAATACATGGGGATCTAACACACTTTCTCAGCATTGGACAGATCATCTAGGCAACAAATCAACAGAGAAATACAGGACTTAAACTACAATTGCACTTGGCAGATATTTACAGAACTTGTTGTTGTGCAACTACAGAATACACATTCTTCTCATCAGCACATGGAACATTCTCCAGTATAGACAACATAGTCACAAATCACTTTGGAAAATTTTTAAAAATTGAAATAATTTCAAGAATCTTCTCAGACCACAACAGATTAAAACTAGAAATCAACAACAAGTGAAACTCTGGAAACTCTGGAAACTATACAAACACTTGGAAATTAAAGAACATGCTCTTGAGTGAGCTATGGGTCAAAGAAGAAATTAAACAGGACATCAAAAAATGTATTGAAACTAGTGAAAATAAAAACACATCATACCAAAACCTGTGGGATAGAGCAAAAGCAATACAAAGAAGGAAGCTTATTATAATAAATGCTAGCATCGAAAGAATAGAAAGATTTCAAATAAACAACCTGACACTACACCATGAAAAACTAGCAAAATAAAAACAATCCTTCCCAAAATTAGAAGATGGAAAGAAATAATTAAGTTCAGGGCAGAACTAAATGAAATAACGCTCCCCCCAATTTATACAAAAGATCAATGAAACAAAAAGTTGGGTTTTTGAGAAGATAAACAAAATAGACAAGCCATTAGATAGGATAACTAAAAAAGGAAGAGAGAAGACCCAAATAACAAATATCAAAATTGAAAAAAGACACATTACAATTGATGTCACATAAATACAAAGAATCATTAGAGACTATTATAAACAACTATATGCCAACAAATTTGAAAAGCTAGAGGAAGTGGATAAATTTATAGACACATACAACCTACCAAGACTGGGCCAAGAAGACATAGAAAAGCTGAACAGTCTAATAAAAAGCAATGAGATCGAAGCAGTAATAAGTAGTCTCCCAACAAAGAAAAGCCCAGGACCAGATTGCTTTACGGCTAATTTCTACCAAACCTTTAAAGAGAAATTAATACCAATTCTCTTTGAACTATTCTAAAAAACTAAAACAAAGGTCATTTTCCCAGACTCATTCTATGTGGACAACATCACTCTGATCCCCAAACCAGGCAAAGATACAATAACAACAATAATAATAACTGTCCCAACCCACAGGATATTCAACGAGGACACTGGAGGGGGGAGTGGGAATTGGATGGGACAAGAGACACGA